>NW_024070212.1:109969220-110027002 GCF_014754425.2 Oryx dammah
ATGCTAAAACAGTCATAGACAATATGTAAACAAATGGGTGTGGCTGTGTTCCAATAAAACTTTATTTATAAAAACAGGCAGTAGTGAGTCAGTGGACTGCAGCTTGCAGATCCTTGTCTATATGAATGGGGATCACACTGTATATAATCTGTAATATGGATTGGCTTTTCTTTTTTGAGCTTTGTTTTGGGTTTTGCCCAACAATAGATCTTGGGCGCCTTTCCATATCAGTATTCAAAGACTTTTGCTATTCTTTCTACTTGATCTTAGCCAAAAGGCCAAGAAGTGATTGCTATTCTTTCCAAAGGTTGCTTACATTTCAGCGGATGGCTCTAATCCAACTTTGTTAAACCAGTTCCTTACTGTTTGGGTTGTCATTTTCAATATTTTGCTGTTACTGTGTTTGGAAACAGGCCTTATCTATGAGGACAAAAAGAATCTGGTTCTTTTAATTTTCTCATTTTGGAGGGTTTGAGGCTTATTTGTTATTACCATCATGATGTTTTAGTCATTTAGTTTTATCCTTCACAGCTGAGCTCTGGTTTGGCAGCCTGAAGACCTGAGTTTGGTATTAACTCTACCTCTTAATAGTTGAATGGCTTGGAAAACTCATTTAGCCTCTCTGATCACCACATTCCTCATCTATAACTGGAACAGAAGCATACCTGACCCTCCCTATTGCAGAGGGTATTGTGAGGTACAAGCAAGATAACAGATTGGAAAGTGCTTTGAAAATTACAAAACGATATTCCTGTGTAAGGGGCTATCATCATTATCATTAGCCTTGTCGTTATTATTAATGTGACAGTGCTTGGAATGATGAGTTCTTCTTGCTCTGACATGTGAGCAGTGATAGAATACAGTCTGTAGTTGGCTCATTGATGTTGATTTTCT
This sequence comes from Oryx dammah, assembly GCF_014754425.2. Taxonomy (NCBI): domain Eukaryota; kingdom Metazoa; phylum Chordata; class Mammalia; order Artiodactyla; family Bovidae; genus Oryx; species Oryx dammah. Next base: position 109,970,115 of record NW_024070212.1, read on the forward strand.
AAGTCTAGAGGTGTTCAGCCAATCAACTCAGCATCCATTTATTAAGCCCCTATTATGTGCCAAATAGAGTCAGCCCTAGTGCCAAGTTCTGTGCTAGTTGCCAGGGTTCTGAGAATAGATGATGGATTCCTGTCCTTTATGAGTTCAGAACCCACTGGAAAGAAATGCACTTACCCGACCTACCAAGATAATCAAGAAAAGAAAAATGAAATTCTGCCAGAAAGAAGGCAACATTCAGGACATTTGCTCAGGAGAGCGTGGCGTTGAAAAGTGTAGGAATTTGCCACACACAGAAAGGAGGAAAGGACTCTCTGACATAGAGTAATGTTCTGGGCAGTCATATCCAGCTGGGGACGCCAGTGTGACAGTTACCCAGAAGCACAGTTGTTTATATGAGGTAGAAGCCGATTTTTCTTATGTGAAAGAAATCTGAAGATTTTCACCCAAAGCTGTTGAAGTGTCTCCATCTAGGCTCCTTGTGTCTTTCTGCTGCATCGTGGCTACGTGGCTCCCATCCTCAAGGTTATCTCAGGATCCAAGGTGGCGACTGGAGGTCCATCCACCACATTTGAGTTCCAAACTGTGCAAAGGAGGAAGGGAAGAAAGAAGGGTCAATGGATATTCTCTTAGCTGAGTCGCCTTCCCTTCAGCAGTCTTCCCAGAAGGCCCACACGTATCCACTTTGTTGTTCAGTTGCTAAGTCGTGTCCAACTCTTTGCGACCCCATGGATTGCAGCACACCAGGCTTCCCTGTCCTTCACTATCTCCCAGAGCTGCTCAAACTCATGTCTCTTGAGTCAGTGATGCCATCCAACCATCTCATCCTCTGTCACCCCCTTCTCCTGCCCTCAGCCTTTCCCAGCATCAGGGTCTTTCCCAAAAAGTCAGCTGTTCACATCAGGTAGCCAAGGTATTGGCGCTTCAGCTTAGCATCAGTCCTTCCAATGACTATTCATGGTTGATTTCCTTTAGGATTGACTGATTTGATCTCCTTTCTGTCCAAGGGACTCTCAAGAGTTTTCTCCACTTAAATACTGAGTGCCTATCATATGCCAGGCACTGGACTACAGCAGTGAATAAAACTGGAAAACTGCCTTCCTGGAACCTACATTCTAGTGGAGGGAAATAGAAAGAAATTAGGTAACTATATGGTGTATGAGATGGTATTGAGAATAAAGCAGAGAAGTGCAGAGAATAGAGCAGTGACGGGTGATGGGGAGTGCTGGGGAGAGGAATATCACAATTTTAAAGAGCTGACCAGGGGACTTCCTTGACAGTCCAGTGGGTAAGACTCTGTGCTTCCACTGCAAGGGATGTGGGTTCAAACCATTATGTCATGTGGCGCAGCCAAAAATTTTTAAACTTTTTTAAATTAAAAAGAAACAATAAGAGTTGGTCAGAGAAGTGTCACTGAGAAGGCAATATTGAGCTAAGTCGTGCAAGAAGTGACAAGGGGGCCATGAGGATGGGAGAATGCACATAGAGACCAATGTGATTGGAGCAAAGTTAACAAAGGGACGATAGGAATCGGGGTCACAGAGGGACGATTGGGGCAGGGTGTGCAGGACCTTGGACACTTGTAAGGATTGGGGCTTTTACTCTGAGTGATTCGGGAGGCAGTGATCTGACCTGACTGTGTTTGCTACTTTTTGACCAGATCTAGCTGCCTGGGAGGCTGGAAGGTATAGATCTTAGCTGGTGCCTTGATATTCTGGATAAACCCTGGGTTCCGTTACTTAAAAGGATCAGGTGGGAGGAATGAATTTTGGGTGCCACAGTTTTTTCCGCCTCATATGAGCTATGTGAACTTGGTTCCAAGTTACTTAAGTTTTCTGAACTTCAAATAATACTTGACCCACTCTGAATTTATAAAAGAAAAGATGAAGTATAAGACCTGGTGATGTTTCCCTGTATTTCTGCAATTCACAAATGGGTCACCCAGTAGTCAGTTGCATCTTGGCCAGAGACGCTAAGCTTTGGGGAAGGACAGATTTGATGTGGGGGCCAAGGAGATGCAACTCAGGGCACATGAGGAAACCCCTGAGGGGCCCTCTGTTAGGCGAGGGGCCGTTTTCTGGACCCCACTTGAGTTTAAACTTAGCAGTGTGTCTGGAACTGCTCCACCCTAAGCCCTAGGCAGAGACAATGAGCAGGGCCATCCCATCATCAGGGTGCAAATGCAAGCTTCTAGAAACCAGGAGGCTCCATGTGGAGGGTGAAGGCTCAAAGCTGAACAAAGGGATGGACTGTGCCCAAGTATGATCTTCACCATCATGACCTGGTCACAGCTGAGATATGAACCACGGCATGTCAGTTTCCATTAGTCAGAGCAGCATGTGCCTCCCCTGAGAGCAGCGCGTCAGGGGTGAGAGGGCCTCGAAAGTGCGGCAGGAACCCCCTCCTTGGAGGGTCTGGGCAAGAAAATGGAGAGAAGAAGGGAGATTTCACTCTTCAAAAGGACTTCTAGCCCTACTTTCTTTTTTTTTTTTAATTTTTAATTTACTTTTTATTTTATACTGGAATATAGTTGATTTATGGGCTTCCCAGGTGGTGCTAATGGTAAAGAACCCACCTGCCAATGCAGGAGACATGAGACGTGGGTTTGATCCCTGGGTCAGAAAGATCTCCTGGAGGTGAGTGCAGAAACCCACTCCAGTATTCTTGCCTGGAGAATCCCACGGACAGAGGAGACTGGTGGGCTACAGTCCATAGGGATGCAAAGAATCATACATGACTGAAGTGACTGAGCACACGCATGTTGTTGATTTTACAGTATGTCTTGGTTTCAGATGAACAGCAAGCTGATAGATATGCATATACATACACCCATTCTTTTCAGCTTCTTTTCCCCTACAGGTTATTACAGAATATTGAGTAGAGTGCCCTGTGCTCTAAGTGTGCCTAGTCGCTCAGTCATTTCCGACTCTGTGACCCCATGGACTGCAGCCCGCCAGGCTCCTATGTCCATGGAGAGTCTCCAGACAAGAATACTGGAGTGGGTTGCCATCCCCTTGTTTTAGTTGTAATGGTGGTATCTGTTAATCCCAAACTCCTAATTTATCCCTCCCCCATAACTCCTCCCCTTTGGTAACCATAAATTTGTTTTCAAAGTCTGTGCGTCTGTTTTGTAAATAAGTACATTTGTGTCCCTTTTTAGATTTGACCTCTAAGTGATATGCGTGGTATTTATCTTTGTCTGAATTACTTTACTTAGTATGATCATCTCAGGTCTATACATGTTGCTGCAAATGGCATTATTTCACTCTCCAGTCCCAGTTTTTAACCAAATTTAGAGAGGTTTCCAGACCTGAATAGACCTGTCAGTCCCCAATCCCCATATCCTCCGTGGCTAATCAGTGTCAGCGTCTCCCCACAGGTGCTGTGCCCTGGAATCAGGCCACTGATGAGCCAGCTCTCTGTGTAAATGTGTTTATTTTTCTTTTTTTCCAGAAAACCCACGGGAGTCATGTTTCGATCCTGGTTCCATCAAGAACGGCACGCGAGTGGGGTCCGACCTGAAGCTGGGCTCCTCCATCACCTATTACTGCCATGGGGGCTATGAGGTGGAGGGCTCTTCAACCCTGAGCTGCATCCTGGGGCCTGATGGGAAGCCAGTGTGGAACCATCCCCGGCCAGTGTGCACAGGTGGAGGAACGTGGGGCTGCGGCAGAGGCAGCGAGGATGCACAGGAAGGCGGAAGGGGCTAGGCGAAGGGGCAGGCGGGACATGGTCCTCATAGGAGGGCTCCCTGGGCTCATGGTGAATGAGAAAGGCTGGAAATTCACCAGGTGTACCAGTCCCTGTCAATGTGGCATCTCTCTCAGATCACACAGTGTCCTTGTTCTTTGCTGTGCTTAGTCGCTCAGTCGTGTCCAAGTCTTTGCAACCCCATGGACTGTAGCCCGCCAGGCTCCTCTATCCATAGGATTTGTCCAAGTCTTTGCAACCCCATGGACTGTAGCCCGCCAGGCTCCTCTATCCATAGGATTTCCCAGGCAAGAATAATGGAGTGGATTGCCATCTCCTTCTCCAGGGGATCTTCCCAACCCAGGGATCAAACGCAACTCTTCTGCATTGCAGGCAGATTCTTTACTGTCTGAGACACCAGGGAAAGGGAGTTTAAAAATGACCCAGAGATTGTTCCCCGTCCTAGGGAAAACCCCTGCGAGTTCATATGGTTAGAATTAAGGCCAGTGGGGTGGGCTAATTCCATAGGCATCTGGGTTAGCCATGGGACCCTGATGAGAGGGAGCAGATGGAGTGCCAGAACAATGGGGGCATGGCAGCCACTTAAATTGAGAAAGTAAGGAGGCCCCTTGCCCAGGTGAGAAGGGCTGGCTCTGCAGTCCACCCCTTGTGGGAGTGGGCACCATGGCTGGGTCACGTGAGCTGTCTGTCCCCAGGTGTCTATTTCGGGGAAGCCTCCACTCCTTAGCCATGCAGACACTGACTGCCCAGGCCCAGACATCAACCAAGGGGCAGCAAACCATGTCCGGTCCCACTGGGAGCAGCAGAGGTTCCTAAAGAGCTCCCTAAGGCTGGGGCTCCAGGGACCAATGCCAGCATCACTGGTTAGAGGGCAAGGACTGGCAGACACACAGGAGGGCCCTTGATAGCATCAGGGTGGGTTTCAGGCCATGTGCCAGGCCAGAGATGGATGTGTTTGGGCAGGACCGGGCAATGTTCCCAGAACTCCCTCCTCCACATTAGTGGCTGTGGGCTACAGAGCATCCCCACCAGGCCAGAAGCTCAGGCTGGGAGTGAGCAGAACGGAGGGGGACAGCTGGTGAGAGGCCCCCAAGGTCACCTGGCCTCTACCTGATTTCTCTTTCAGCCCCCTGTGGGGGACAGTATGTGGGTTCAGATGGAGTGGTCTTGTCCCCTAACTACCCTCAGAACTACACCAGTGGACAGATCTGCCTGTATTTTGTCACCGTGCCCAAGGACTATGGTATGGATTTGTTTTCTGTGTTTGTCTATGTTTTCCAACTGCTTCCAATTCTCAAGCGCTTCCCACTTGCATCCCAATCCTACTCTCAACTGCATGACTCCTATTGGGAAATAAACGAAGTGGTCTGAAGGGGCTAGTGAGACCCACTGGAACCAAGGGATGGGCTGATTAGAGAGGAAGCAGCCAAGACAGAGAAGAGGGGTACACCCAGGCCTCCCAAGCACAGCCTGGGTAGGAATAGAGGTGCTACAGACCCAGGCTGCCTGGAAACCCAAGACAGAGAGAAGAGGGGTATACCCAGGCCTCCCTAGCACAGCCCAGGTAGGAATAGAGGTGCTACAGACCCAGGCTGCCTGGAAACCCAGGAGAGAGTGGCAGCAGGGCAGGAATAAAAGGAGTGGGTGGAGCTGGGCTTGAAAGTACAGGGGAGGAAGCTGGGTGCCACGTTATCCTGCTAGTCCATCCGCAAGCCGGAAGCTGGTCCAGCAGCAACTGGTAGGATGAGCATGAAAAACAATGGAGGAGCGGGTCAGTGCCCTGGGAAGGTAGAGGAGCCCCCAGATCCCAAGAGACCCAGGCAGAAAGAAGCCAGGCTTGTCACCTGGTTGGCAGTGGGCTAGTTAGGAGTCCAACAGCCCTGGAGGATTCAGGAAGTTCTTGAGGGGCACAAGCTGGTTGTACCTGGGCAATCAGTGACCAGCTGGACTGCTTTCTCCCTGAATCTGCTTGTCGGAAGAGGAACAACTGTTTCTAAACAGGGTTGGCATTGGTAAGGTAAAGGGCATCTGTATGTCCTGACCATCGACAAGAGAGACGGGGCAGCCTGCAGAGAACTGGCTGCTTACTCCCAAGAGACAGGATGGAGTAAGCACGGGGCAAGGCTGATCATTCACTACACACTAATTTAACACCTCCTAGGGGCCTCACACTCTGCTGGGAACCAGAGCTGCAGAGCTGAGAGAGACGTGTTTTCCGCCCTCTGTAAACTCCCAGCCTCACCTACTCACAGCTCCCACCATCTGGCACCACCAGCTCCACGCCAGGACCTGCGCATTTGTGTGTACACACCCGCTCCCCAACACATTAGTGTGGCAGGAGCTTGTGACTTGCAAAATCAGAGCTAGGAAAGTACTGGAAGGTTCTCCAATCCCACCTGCCACCCAGTGCCTAGTCCTTGACAGGTGGGCACGCAGAGTATACTTGAATTTCTCCAGAAATAAAGAGCTCATGCCCTTGTAGGCACCCAGCCCCAGGCTGAGCAGTCTCCCTGAGCTGAAACCTGTACCTGAAGAGCTGGTTCCAGGCGGGGTCATGACCTGTCCTGAGCATCTTCTCTTTGTTAGTGATGCTAAACCCAGGGATGAAGTGCAAATTTTTCTCTTGGGTCTGAAATATTTGTCCCAAGCCCGAGTCCTTCTTTGATCCCCTATCTAAAGTGGCTTGCCTTGCTCTGTCATTTTTTCCCCATTTCCTCTAAAATTCAATGCTATCTGAAATTACCTTGTTTATCTATTTGCTTAAGAGTTGTTATTTTCATTTTTGACTGCCTCTTCCCACTAGAATGCAGTGTGTGAACCTTGCCCATCCTGTTCACCTCCGTAGGAGAGAGCATGGAAATGCTTCTGCCATCGCCTCTTGCTCAGTGTCCGTTTTCAGGATGCTGAAACAGGCTTTCCCTCTTGCTCCTCTGCCCGTGAGTTTGGAGCTCAGAGTCTCTAACACCACTCACTGCTACACTCATCATTGCAAATGCCTTTTTTCCCCCCAGGAAGTCAATCCCATGGCCCAAGTCCCTCCCTGCCCCAACATGCAACACACCAAACACACACGTGCACACACACCCAACTTCCTACATGCTCAAGGCTTGAACCGAAATAGAGAAGGACTCACCCTGGCACTCGCTCTCAGATGCACCTGGTCAACTGGGAGATAAGTGCCAGCAGAATGTACCAGGGTCTGAAATGGAGCTGTGCCCCCCCCATGGCCCACAGTGTCAGCAACCCCAGCCCCTCTAGCGGTGACTGGCAGAGATTCGACAGCTGAGGAAAGACCCTGTAGTAGTCATCAAATGGCAGGGTCCTTAGGTCTTACCTGAAAAGAGGCTCCTCAAGGCCACGGTCCACCAGCTTTTCAGCCCCCTCCCATGAGCTAGCTGAGTGGCCTTGTGGAACTCGTTTAACCTCTGTGCTTCAGTTTCTTTGCTTAAAATCGGGTATCTGGAAGAGTCAGGATTCAAGAAGATCGTATGCATTGCAAGCATGGTACCCGGCACACAGTAGGAGCTTCAGAAAAGTCACTTTGCTTCTTTGCTTGGATCTGCCAGAGAGAAGTGAGGTAGAGAGGTTTGCCTGACCTATGACAGTTGCTCTTTCCTCAGAGAGGGCTGCTACACTTTCCTCTTAACTGTGGGGGATCTTGTAGCCAGGGCATGGCCTCAGAGGCTAGATCTTTGAAGGAGAAATGAAGGAAAATACGGAGCCCTGAGATCAACCTGGAATACGGGGATGTTAGGGAGAGCTCTTCCGTGTCCTAGAGTAGCTGCTGCTGCAACCTGAGAAAGGAATAGGGTTTGGCCTGGCTGCTGGGCGTGGTCTACCATATCATCTTGACCCCTATGGGAGAGTTCTGGTTGGGCCTTTCCCGGCTCCCTGTGTCCCTGTGCCCAGTGTTTAATCAGCCAGTGGAAAGGCTCAGCAAGCAGTTAGCCCCCATGAACCAACAAGCTCCACTGAGGCGGCCCCCAGCCCAGCGGGGCTTCCCCGACCCCTGAGGACGGCCGCCCCATCTTCCCCCCTGAGATCTCCACACCATGTCTCTCTCTGCTCCACAGTGGTGTTTGGACAGTTTGCCTTCTTCCACACGGCCCTCAACGACGTGGTGGAGGTGCATGACGGCCACAGCCAGCACTCCAGGCTCCTCAGCTCCCTCTCGGGCTCCCACACAGGTACCCGGTGGCTGGGCAGTCAGTGAGGATGGGGCGGGGACATGGAGGGGAAGGGGGCGTGGCCACAGGGGGAACCACCCCTTGGTGCTAATATCCCCATGTAGAAAGGAGCTTCAGTTACTCAGCTATTAAAAAGAATGCATTTGAATCAGTTCTAATGAGGTGGATGAAACTGAAGCCTATTATACGGAGCGAAGTAAGTCAGAAAGGAAAACACCAATACAGTATATTAATGCATATGTATGGAATTTAGAAAGATGGTAACATGACCCTATATGCGAGACGGCAAAAGAGACACAGATGTAAAGAACAGACTTTTGGACTCTGGGAGAAGGCGAAGGTGGGATGGTTTGAGAGAATAGCATTGAAACATGTGTATTACCATATGTGAAACAGATCACCAGTCCAGGTTCGATGCATGAGACAGGGCACTCAGGGCCGGTGCACTGGGATGACCCTGAGGGATGGGATGGGGAGGGAGGTGGGAGGGGGGTTCTAGATGGGGAACACATGTCCACCCATGGCTGATTCATGTCAGTGTATGGCAAAAAGCACCACAATATTGTAATTAGCCTCCAATTAAAATTTATAAAAAGAAAGGCGCTTCAGAGGGTACCTTCACCCCAGGATGTGTCTACACACACCCGACCCCCGCCAAGTGGTGTAGCATTCCCCTGTGGGTTGGCATTGAGACCCAACATGTTTTTCTAATTATAAACACGTTGCATTTTCATTATGGAAAACTTATAGAGGCAAGATAATTGCATAAAGGATTAAAATAAAAACCGCCCAGAAAGAACCACTGAGAAGATGGAGTGTATCTCCTTCCAGTCTTTATATCTACTTAATCTTTTACATTTTTTACTGAACATAAAAATATACATACTTTTATTAAAATGTTCACTGTGAGCATTCCTCTTTATTTTCCTCTATAATAGGATTTTTAAATGCTGTATAATAGTCTATCATAGTTATTTAAAAGTTATGTAATGAATTCTCTATTATTGAACATTTAGATTGTTTCTTATTTTTCACTCTCGTGAATAGTAATTCAGTGTAGTCTACATATATTTTTGTATACATCTGTTACCTTAGAATATCTAGAGGTGGAATTGCTAAATTAAAGGAAATATGTGATCTTTAAGGCTTTTTGTAAAGATTGTTAAATATTGCTCTCGAAAGTTCTTGCCACTTTGTTCACCAACGTATAAGGCATGTTTTATTCTCACAAAAACTAGGTAATTAAGAAAATCAGAACATCATTTTGAAAAGTAAAATTGGTATCTCATTTTTAATTTGCCCCTTTTAAATCACTAGTAAGGTTAACCTTTTATAAGGTAACTATTGGCCCATACGGTTTTTATTTGTGAATATACTTGTAAGATATTATTGATTTCTCTATTAGCATTTGTTTTTTTCAGTATTTATTTAGTAAAGTTCCATATGATTATAAGCTATATATATCACATGCCATATAAACCTCTTGTCGGAGAAGGCAATGGCACCCCACTCTAGTACTCTTGCCTGGAAAATCCCATGGACGGAGGAGCCTGGTAGGCTGCAGTTCATAGGGTTGCAAAGAGTTGGACACAACTGAGCAACTTCACTTTCACTTTTCACTTGCATGCATTGGAGAAGGAAATGGCAACCCACTCCAGGGTTCTTGCCTGGAGAATCCCAGGGACAGGGGAGCCTGGTGGGCTGCCGTCTATGGGGTCACACAGAGTTGGACACGACTGAAGTGACTTAGCAGCAGCAGCAGCAGCTATAGTATATGATATGAAAAACCTTCCCTTACAGTTTGTCATTTGCCATTTAATTTTCTTCAGGGTATGTTTGAATGTCAGAAAATCTAAATTTACCATGTAAATCTATCAATGATCAAAGATCAATCCATCTTTTATAAGTTCCTCCTTTACCTTTGTGATGACTAAATAAATATTCCTCTGTGTTTTCTTTTACTTCTTTTTTAGTTTCATTGTTTCTTTTAATACCTCTGGAATTTATTATTATTATTTGAAATGAGGAATATTTAACCAACATTCTTACAAATTTAATCAGTTTCCCTAATGGAATTTTCAAAATGCCACATTTACATATATTTTTATAAAGTTAAAGGTATGTTTCTAAACTTTTTATGTATTTCCACTATGTCTGTTTATTCTATCAATATCAAAAGTCTTTAATTAGTATAAGATTATAATAATGCTTAACACTATGATAATTTTAAACATATGGTACTGTAAGTTCCTATTATCATTCTTGGTTTTGAATTTTTATTGGCTATTCTTACTTAATTTTGCCTCCAAATAACTTTTAGAAATATTGCATCAGAATTTTCATCAGAATTCTAATAAACTTATAGATTAATTGGAGGAGAACTTACATCTTCATAATAGTAACTCTATTTCCCATCAAGAATATGGTATGTCTCTCTATTTATTATCTTCTGAAAGAGAAAAAAAAACTCTGGAAAGGTGCTATCATTTTCATTTTGGCAGTATACATTTTTGGTTAACTTTATACCTAGAAATTTCATGGAAATATTTGTTGTTGCTACTATAAATGAGTCTTCCCCTTGCCCCCCTGCTGTTATATTTTCTAACTGGTCTTTGCTGGTATATTAAAAGACTGGTATTTGGAGTATATTCATCTTGTAAAGTTATTGACCCCTTCATAATTATGCTAGCATTGCCAAACGATTTTCCTGGGTCCTCTAGGCAAGAAGCAATATCATCTGCAAATAAATTTGTCTCATTATGTTATCTCTTCTAAGTGGTTTTTCTTTTCTTTTCTCCCATGATTATTCTAAGCAGGTATACTACCTTAACATCAACATTGATATTTTATGTTAGTAAAAAAAAAAATCCATTTTGTAATTATTTTAAATGTAACACCATAGCTTACATAACATCCTATGATAATGTTTAGTCTCCTTTGTATTAGTGGTTATACACAAGAGCAAAATAATCTGAAGAAAAACAGGAGAGATATTATAAAACAAAAGCAGAGGATAATTAATTGGAAAATAATAACAAACTCCACAGACTGAATGCTATATTCATTGTTGCCCTTTTTTCTCAACTGGACCAGAGGTTTTATAGTGTTTAGTTTGTTTTGTTTTATTTGTTTCATTTTTTATTGTTTCTATTAATACGTGTCAATTCTTCTGTAGACTTGTTTTCTAATTAATTGACCCCTGTTTCATAAAGTCTCTCCTTTATTTTCTTCAGATTATTTTGTTCTTCTTGTTCTACCTCTCTGAATTGAGAGTTTTGTTTGTTATTTTCTTCATGTAATAAAGAAGCACATTTGCAGCATAGCAGTTCAGTTCAGTTCAGTCGTGTCCGACTCTTTGCAACCCCTTGGACTGCAGCATGCCAGTCTTCCCTGTCCATCACCAACTCCCAGAGCCTACTCAAACTCATGTCCATTGAGTCGGTCATGCCATCCAACCATCTCATCCTCTGTTGTCCCCTTCTCCCACCTTCAATCTTTCCCAGCATCAGGGTATTTTCAAATGAGTCAGTTCTTTGCATCAGGTGGCCAAAGGATTGGAGTTTCAGCTTCAGCTTCAGTCCTTCCAATGAATATTCAGGACTGATATCTGTTAGGATGGACTGGTTGGATCTCCTTGCAGTCCAAGGGACTCTCAAGAGCCTACTCCAACACCACAGTTCAAAAGCATCAGCTCTTTGGTGCTCAGCTTTCTTTATATTCCAACTCTCACATCCATACATGACTACTGGAAAAACTATAGCTTTGACTATACGGACCTTTGTTGGCAAAGTAATGTCTCTGCTTTTTAATATGCTGTCTAGGTTACAGCATATATATTCACATTTAAACATAGTTTTGGCTCCATGCCATAAATTTTGATATGTACTGTTTTCATCATCATTACTCTCTAATAATCTGTGATCATGATTTATTCTTTCTGCACAAGAGTTATTTAAGGATATCTCTCCTTTTCCCCCATGAACTTGAACATTATTGTTTTTACATTTAAACATTTGTGTCAATTTCTATTTTTATTGCCAGCCTGTACCATTTCTACTCTAGAGATTGAAAGTGAAGTTGCTTAGTTGTGTCTGACTCTTTTCGACCCCATGGACTGTAGCCTACCAGGCTTCTCTGTCCATGGGATTTTCCAGGCAAGAATACTTGAGTGGGTTGCCATTTCCTTCTCCAGGGGATCTTCCCAACCCAGGGATCGAACCCAGATCTCCCACATTGCAGGCAGACACTTTACCCTCTGAGCCACCAGGGAAGCCCTACTCTAGAGATTAAATGAGGTCATCTCAGTAGCCAAAGACATTCTTTTTAATTCCCTAAGTATCTGAGAAGAATGTGTGTTCTATGTCATGTAGAAAGTCTGCAGAGAGGGGAAGGTGAGTGTAGGCTTTACGGTCACACTCTTGTTGTTGCTCAGTCACTCAGTCCTGTCCAACTCTTTGAGACCCCATCAACTGAAGCACACCAGTCTTCCCTGTCCTTCACTGTCACCCAGAGTTTGTTAAAATTCATGTCTGTTTAGTCGGTGATGCCATCCACCATCTCATCCTCTGTCATCCCCTTCTCCTCCCGCCCTCAATCTTTCTCAGCATCAGGGTCTTTTCCAGTGAGTCGGCTCTTCTCATCAGGTGGCCAAAGTATTGGAGCTTCAGCTTCAGCACCAGTCCTTCCAGTGAATGTTCAGGACTGATCTCCTTTAGGATGGCCTGGTTTGGTCACACTTCCTGGTCTCTACTCCTCGCTTTCCCACTTGCTTGGTCAGTGCCTGCCGTCATAGTGCTTGGCCGCTCTGAGCATCAGTTTCCTCAAGTGTAAAGTGCATAAAGTAAACGTTCTCCTCTTAGAGTTACTGTTAGGATTAAATAAGCTTTGTAGTAGCCATTAGATCAGTCCTAGTCAGTTTTATTATTCAAACCCAATATATTAGTGGTTTTCAATAAAATGAAACAACCCCACACATACACACTCAACCAAGAAGGTAAATCGGGATTTTGGAGGGTAGTGATTTGGAAGGTAAATTGGGATTGCTTTCAAAATCTCATGAGAGATAAAAGTATAACCATAGATATAGAAGTATAGTATGCTGCTGCTGCTAAACTGCTTCAGCCGTATCCAACTCTGTGCAACCCCATAGACGGCAGCCCACCAGGCTCCACAGTCCATGTGATTCTCCAGGCAAGAACACTGGAGTGGGTTGCCATTTCCTTCTCCAATGCATGCAAGTGAAAAGTGAAAGTGAAGTCGCTCAGTCGTGTCTGACTCTTTGCAACCCCATGGACTACAGCCCACCAGGCTCCTCCGTCCATGGGATTTTCCAGGCAAGAGTACTGGAGTGGGGTACCATTGCCTTTTCCAGAAGTATAGTATAGGTACAGGTAGAAAGATAGGTATACATATGAAGCCTATAGATAAATATGGATATAGAAAGAGAGATGGATAGAGATGTAAATAACCAGTGGAAATAGAAATAGAGTTAGACATAGATGACTGATAGATGGATGGATGGATGGATAGATAGATAGATACATGATTAATAGAAAGAAGTATAGGACCTGTACACATTAATATCAATATCCTCAGATTGTCTCTTATGTAGAGAAAAACTGATGAGGAGCCATTGGTGATGATGGGAGTGAACTGTGTCCCTGTCCCTAAGGTTGTCAGGGAAGGAAAAGAAAAGATTGAGGATCACTGCTCAACAGTCTTCCTTTTGTTTTTCTACTTGATATGTCAATGAGAACAATTGTGCTATCTTGTTGTCTTCTGTGTTTGTATATGTTTGCCTCATTTATCTTTCCTCGTTTTCTTTGCGAGTCTTTTTCTTTTAAAAGGAAGTTTCCTTGTTTTATCAGTGAAGCATGTGGTAACCTTGTTTGGTTCATTCTGAGGTTTTGTTTGTTTTGTTTTGCTTTTGCTCCTTCACCCTTCCATTCATACCTGACCCATAGCTAATTCCCAAATTTTGTGGATATATTCGTGCCTTATCAATGTTGTTAGTAATTATTTTCCGATTATGGACTTCTTTCCCAGGAACAAGTTTCTCCACTTGCATTTAGTGCTGTTACCTCCCTAACAATAATTAATTGGGTTGAACTACATTTTGCTAGTTGTCTTTATCCCTGATGCCTTTTGGTTTCCCTGCTTTTGTTCATTTTTTAAAAGTCAGGCTCCTGACTGCAGTACTTTCTGTCACCTTGCATGTATGAGAATGCCTTTCCTCTGATGTATCATATAAATGACAACTTGATTATAAATCAAATTATGGGTCACCAACTTATTTCAAAACCGCAGTGGTTACTTTATTCCCATAGTTAATGTTATGGATGAGTTGATGTCCAGTCTAATTCTTTGTCCTTGTAGGCAATCCATGTTTTTCTCTTTTAAAAACCTTTCATATTTTTCTTTATTTTTAAAATTGAAAAGGCTACTAGGATGTGTTGTGGCAGAATTGCTTTTCATTACTTAGATCCAGCACTTTGTGAACAGTTTCACTTAAAACCTCAAATCTTTCTTAAGCTTAGAATGGTGTCTTCCTTCTTAAATTATTTGTTCTCCTTCAATTTCTCATCTTCTCTCTTTAGAATTCTTAATATGTGCATATCGGATTTTTTTTTCCCCATATCTCTTCCGCGTAACTTGTCATTCCTCTCATTAATCTCTTCGTCCTTTTTCTGTGGATTCTGGAAGAATTTCCCAACTTTAATCTCCACTTTTCTGTTTGATTTCTGCAGAATCTAGTTCTTTGTGCTGGTGCTTTCATCTCTTTGCAGACTTTATTGATCTCAGATCTGACCTTTGACACATTTCCTCCTCTCTTTTCAGAGATACAATGCTAGAATTTCATCTTGTGATGACCGCGATTGAAAATTTTCTGAGATTTTTCACCTGTTCTTTGTTGTAATTCACATAAAGATACTTGCTTTGACTTCTGTGAGTTCTCTTCCCTTACACCTTTGAAATCTTTTCTTATGTCCAGGGATTTTACTGTGTGTTTATCCCTGGAGATGGAGATTGCTATGTCCAGGACTGAAAGTTGAAACGGGATCTGGGAGAGATTATGGAGGTCCTACTCCACATGTACCAGGTGGCTCAGACAGTAAAGAACCCACCTGCCATGCAGGAGACCCGGTTCAATCCCTGGGTCAGGAAGATCCTCGGGAGAAGGAAGTGGCTACCCACTCCAGTATTCTTGCCTGGAGAATTTCATAGACAGAGGAACCTTGTGGGCTACAGTCCAGAGGGTCACAAAGAGTTGAACATGACTGAATGACAGCACTTTCACTCCACATATATCCAGCTGGGAGTATGGAAAAGTTGAGTTTGTTCTGCTCACATTTATTGAAAGGAGGACTTAGAGATGGTGGTGAAAATCAAGAAAAGCTTTTCTTCAAGTGTTCCTTTTTGCTTTGGCAGCCAGAGGCCATCTGGGACCTCTGTAAATCTAAATGTGTTGTGGAAAAGGGTCTCTAATCCCCACAACCAAGAATATCACCTGGGCTTTCTGGAAGCACTGCTGGCCCCTAGATGTGCCTTCCAAAGCCTGCTTGGCTGGTTCCAACGTCAGACCTCGCTGCAGTAGAGATATAGCCTGGCTTTCTGTTTACAGCCCTGCTTCCCTTCTGAGGGTGGGTCAGCAGACATTTCCAGGGGTGATGGAGGGGCAGCATGCAGAGTGGCCTTGCCATTGCCCATCACCCCACTTTCTCCAAGAGCTTCAACAGGAAGGGGATGGTGAGCAGGACTCCACCTCACAGATGCAGGTCCATCTGGACCACATCAAGCAGAAGACACACCTTTTTCTTCTGATATAGAGGCTGTTGGGCTTCCTTAGCTTCCTGTGCCTGTGCAGACTTTCCCCAGTTTATGTGTTATCGGTTGGGTGACAATACACCCTGCTTTGCCTGGTATAGTCCCAGCTTTCATTTGGTTGTCTCAGAATAATAATTATTAATAACATGCCCTTTGACTCTCAGAAGTGCCCTAGTGTGAGCAATAAATTATGTGATCTTTCTGGTTATCAGTCATTTCACAGGGCATCTGGGAAAAGCCTGGGATGCTCTCTGATGATCACATCACCCTCCTTCCCAGAACTTGGGGCCTTTTTGCTTGTTTGTTTTTATCAGATTGACATGAGTTTTCTAAGTAAACCAGCAGTCACTTTGGTAATGGCCATTCTCCCCATCCCTGTGGGTCAACATGTCTTTAGAAGCTTTCTCCTTTCTAAACAGGTCATTTGATCTTTCTGAACTTTTCTTTCTTGATCTATAGACTGTGGGTACTGAGTGCTAACCTTGCATTGATATAGATCAACATAAGACCATAGCTGTGAAAGCTTTCTGTAAACTTTAAAGTACAGTATAAATGTGAGGTTTTATTTCAGGAAGACCTGGGAGGTGGAAGGGGTTGCTATGTGGGATGTGGGTAGCACTTCTGTCCTGGCCTGGATATTACCTACCAGGCCCGACTGACTGCTGGACTCACCATCTTCCTCTTCTCCTCACCCCTTATCTTGGCAGGAGAATCGCTGCCCTTGGCCACCTCCAATCAAGTCCTCGTTAAGTTCAGTGCCAAAGGCCAAGTACCAGCCAGAGGCTTCCACTTTGTTTACCAAGGTATACAGGATGTGACGTGGGAGGTGTGAAGGCAATCTCTATCTTCGGGGATCAAGGAGAACAGGAACCTTTGACCCCTCCGTCTGAGCCTCATTCTTACTGTGTTTGTGGGGCAATTCCCTGAAATACTGTTGAATTTTATACATCCAATATAGACAATTCTTGAACCCAACTCCATGTTGGATAAAGGGAGAAATCAGAGAAGGGAAGCTACTTTGTGCCCTCCCCCACTCCCCATTGTCTGACACAGTCCCCATGGCATTGAGAGGATCCGCCCGGGCCTCTTACCTAGACCTTCTCCCATGGCGTATGGCTTTGCCTGCAAGGCCTATAAAGGTCCAGGAAAAACATGGGCTTCAGAGTGAGCTGCACATGGATTTGAACCCCAGCCCTGGCACTGTCTAACTGGGCACCAGCTACTCCCCCTCTCAGAGCCCCAGTTTGCTCACCTATAAAATCAGGGTGACCATGTCACCTCACAGAGTAGCTGGCACAAAGTGGGTAATCAGTGTCTGTTCCCCTCCTTATGGCCCTGAAAGGCCAAGTCCCAGAGCAGCCTAGCCTTCCCCTGCAGGCCCCAGCCTCTCTTTGCTGAGGAGAGTGTCCACTCTCCTGGGGCTCAGGTTCCAAGTGAGGTCCTGAGTATTCCACTGCCCAGAACGACCTGCATTGCCCTGTGTAGGGGTAATCCTGCCCCAGAGCCACCCTTCCTGGGCCTGGGGCGTAGGTCGGGGGTGGGGGGGGGTGTCCCAAGGTCCTATCGCCCCCTTTAGGTGGGGAAGGGAAATTCAGGTCTGTGAGAGCAGGGCCCTGGGCAGGGTCTTAGGGGACATCGGACCCTACTGGGCAAGGGGCTTCATTGGGAAGGCGAAGAGCACAACTGGGCCTAAAGGCTGGGCCTGAGGCTCTTACTGCTTTCCATAGTTTCCAGAAGCTGTGCTACCTGGTGTGTCCAACTGTATTTCAGGAAGATGGGCCTCATCCTAGAAAGCCCCCTACCCCCGCCCTAAGGGAAAGCACCCAGAGCCTCTCAGAGCCCCACCCCGTTCCAGCCCCACGATGTGTCCATCCCGGACCCGTTTCTAGAGGGGTGAGGCCTGCCCCTCAGCACCCCTGTTCCCTGCAGCGGTGCCCCGAACCAGCGCCACGCAGTGCAGCTCAGTACCAGAACCCCGCTACGGCCGGAGGCTGGGCAGTGACTTCTCGGTGGGGGCCATCGTCCGCTTCGAATGCAACTCTGGCTATGCCCTGCAGGGCTCCCCAGAAATTGAGTGCCTCCCCGTTCCTGGGGCCTTGGCCCAGTGGAATGTCTCAGCACCAATGTGTGTGGGTGAGTCCTGGACAACCAGGGCTTGAGGGAGAGGGTGACCTGCAAATACCCAGCGAGACACACGAGCTCTGCCTGCCAGGGTAACTTGAGAGAGTGGGTGGCCCCTTCCAGGTCAACCCGTGTCCCGTGGGTGGGTATGAAGGGGCAGTGGGAGCCGCTGATCGGGGTGGGGGGGGTGGTGTGAGGTGGCGGGCCAGAGTCCAGGTCCCTGAGGAAGGGTTGTAGGGGGACCACCCAGCGGAGGGGGCGGGGCTGTGCACGTGGGCGGAGCCAGCAGGGGCGGAGTCACAGCGAGGCCGGAAGCCCTGGGCGGGGTCTGCTCCCCGCGGACCCACCCAGATGAAAGCTGCCTCTCTCCCAGTGCCCTGTGGCGGAAACCTCACGGAGCGCAGGGGCACCATCCTTTCCCCCGGCTTCCCCGAGCCCTACCTCAACAGCCTCAACTGTGTGTGGAAGATCATGGTCCCAGAAGGCGCTGGCATCCAGGTAGGAGCCAGGGGGAGACTTCGCAGCCTGTCTCCAGCCCCTCAGGGCAGGGACGCAGTGGAGGCCCACAATCAGAAAAACACAACAGCTCCCAGCTCAGGAAAGATGAGGTGTGGGGGCTGGCTGGGCCGTCGGGGAAGCCGCCGAGAGGAGGAGGTGGGCCTGGAGGTGGAGTGTGAAGCCTGGGAGGAGTCACAGGAGGTGTTTTTCAGGTGACTTGAAGGGTACTGTTCTTAAGATTTTTTTGGGAGTTGGGAGAGGAGGCATTGCAGGTGCGGGGAAGGCGCAAACCGACAGGCACCCTCTCACACACATTGGGGTGTTGCTCCCACAGCCCGAGGCAGCAGCGGAATCGGGGTCAGACTGGTGGGTGCGGATAGAGCAGGTGGAGGACCCCCTGGACAGCTGCTGCTCCTGGGAAGAGGGGGACAGGCCGCAAGGCCGACGGAGAGAAACCACAGGGACTCCCGGTAGACAGGTCCGCCGAGGGGTGGGTTACAGGCTCGCAGCTGCAGGATGTCTGGAGACAGGACAGTGAGGAAACTCAAGGAGTGTTGGAGAGATGAGGAGAAGGCCAGTCTCCCGAAGTAGCCCCATGCCCTGGACTGTCCTTTCCCGCTTCTCTGCCTGACAGAGCACCCCACTGTCACGTAACCATCCCATCTCTCTCCCCCTCAGTGAACTCCTTGGGAACAGGGATTGCGCCTTCCTTTTATCACAGTTCCCAGCACAGTGTGATCCAGATGAGGCGCTCAGTAATTGAAAGGAGGAGGGGGAAGGGAGTGGGGAAGAGAGGAGTACCTAACCAGCGGTTCACTCCCCCTGCCTTGCCAGATCCAAGTCATCAGTTTTGTCACAGAGCAGAACTGGGACTCCCTGGAAGTGTTTGACGGTGCAGACAACACTGTAACCATGCTGGGGAGTTTCTCAGGTGAGATGGGGCTTCCAGGGACCTGGACTCGCAGGGCGGCGGTAGAACTATTATTATCATTATTGAAATGGGATTCATATGCCATAAAATTTACCATTTTTAAGTGTACAATTTAGTGGGTTTTAGTATATTCACAAGGTTCTACAACCATCACCACTGTGCAATTCCAGAACATTTTCATCAGCCCCAAAAGAAACCAGATACCCATCTGTACACACTCCCCATTGGCCTGCTCAACACCACCCCCTGGCAACCACTAACATACCTTCTGTCTCTATGGATTTGCTTGTTTCAGACATTTTATCTAAGTGGATCCTACAATATACAGCCTTCTGGGTCTGGCTCCTTTCATTCAGTGCAATGTTTTCAAGGGTCAACCCTTCACTGTGTGGACAGACCACATTTCATTCACCCATTCACCAGCTGAAGGACATTTGGTTGTTTCCACTCATTGGCTAATTATGATAATGTTGCTGTGGATATTCACATACAAGTTTCCATGGGAACATGTTTTCAACTCTCTTAGGTATATGTATACCTAGCAGTGGAAATCCTGGGCCGTATGGAGATTCTGTATGTCATTTTTTTGAAGGACTGCCTGCAGAGTGGCCACACCATTTTCCATTCCAGCAGTGGACTTCTAAGTGTAGTGTAGGATTTTGCCCAAAGGCCAGCGCAATGTATCTGGGTCTCGTAGGCCCAGAACTCCCTGTTGCCAAGATCTAGGAATGAGTCACATGCCCCAGGTAAACTGTCTACAGTGCCTGGATGGCCCAGAGAATTAACTCACATCAGAATCGCTTTGAAGACACCTGGCAGGGACCACCTTATAGGCCCCCGAAGGAGGCCACCTGCTGCTGGTGTGTGGCGTGCTCACTGCTCTTTTGCCAGAAGTTGTTCAGAATCTCTCCTCCTGTAGGTATTAGAAACCCAGCACTCTGAGGGGAGCTAACTTGTCATTCAGTGGGTTTGATAGCTGGGGACACATGGGGACCTTGGGATGAGAACCTCAACAGGTTGCAACAGGGGTGGTGCCCAGGGGTGGGAGAGGCTAAGCCTGATTGGTCCCTGTTTCCTTGCCCAGGAACAACCGTGCCTGCCCTACTGAATAGCACCTCCAACCAGCTCTACCTGCATTTCTACTCAGACATCAGTGTGTCTGCAGCCGGCTTCCACTTGGAGTACAAAAGTGAGAATCCAGAGTCTCAGAGTGTGCAGGGTTCAGGGTGGGAATTGACAGGGCCTGAGTTCCCCACGAGGAAACCGGGGGCTGTTCTGGGTCTGTGTATTCTCTACCCTGCTGAAGCCTCACACAGACCTAAATGAGGATGCTTGAGCCCAGAGAAGGTCAGAAAGCCAGGAAGCAGTGAAACCAGGGTTCTCACCCAATGCAGAAACCTGTGTGAGTCCCCACAGGAATGGGAAGGGGCCCGGAATATTATTTAGAGAATAATGGAGGTATAAGGTGCTCCAGTCTAAACACTGGCCTCTCTAAGCTCTGGTCAGTGATGCAGCTGTCCTTGAATTTCCTCTTCTCTTTGCAGACTTTACTCCTCTCCCATCAGATTTCTCCCTCCATCCTCAAAATCTTACGTCCTGGCTTCCAGCATCCCTAACTGATCACAACTAAAAACCCTTGAAGAAAAGGGTTACAGGGAGAGAGAGAGGTACAAACTATTGGGCATAAGATAGGCTCAAGGATGTATTGTACAACACAGGGAATAGAGCCAATATTTTATAATAATTGGAAGTGAAAAGTAACCTTTAAAATTGTATTAATTTTTTTTAATTTTTAAAAATGAAAAAGGATTGCAGATGTGCCTTGTGGGGCAACAAAGACAGAGGTTGCTGGGGTGGCTGCTTTCATCCTGAGACTGTCTGCCCATCCCTTCTGCACGGGTACAGGAATGGGTTGGCAGCAGGGTCTGTCACCCATTCATTCAACAGATACTTGTTGAATATTTACAGTGTGCCAGGTGCAATGCTGGTTTTGCTAGGATTGCATAAGATCAAGAGAGAGGAGTCCTTTCTGAGTCCGTGGGAGAGAGGCAGGCATGTGGACAGAGAACGGCCTGACAGCTGCAGGTCTCTCAGGGGCGTCACCAGGAGGGGCAGTGGCTCTCCCTGGAGCTGGAGGGGAGGTGACTGTCATGAAGAGACACTGGACCCCTGCCAGGTGGCATGCCCTGTGGTAGGCGCCCACAGAACAAATGCGAACAAGCACGAAGCGCAGGCTAGGGGGGAGGGACATGGAGACAGTCATCGTAGTGCAACCTGATAGGCTGAGAGTACAGAAGAGGGGCGCCTGCCCTGGCCAGGTGAGACTTTACAGAAGGAGCGCCTGAGTCAGGTATGGGATGAGAAGTAAGAAATGGGGGAAGGGGCATTTGACTGGACCCTCTGAACAAGATGGATAGATGGAAGCCCCACTTGCTGCTTCACCCAACTGGTGTCAGCATCACCCCGCTGGTATCAGAACAAATGCGTCTCATCCAGGTAGTGGAGAGAGGATTGGCTAGACCCTAGGACGCTCATCGCCTGAAGGAGCTGAAATGGCCAGCTGGTCAGAAAGTGAAGGGCAGACCTTCCTCCCACGGACCTCTCAGACCTCAGTCACCTGGTGGGCTGAAGCATCCTAGGCTCTTGAATAACTTACATTTTTCCTTTCACCCTCTCTCCTCTGTTCTCTCCAGTTTTGTTTCTTTATCCAATATTTAAAATTGAGTCCTTTAATGCTCCCTTGAATGTTCTCTTTTCTTTCTTGTTCCAAAGAGAGACTTCTTGCCTAAATCTCCTTTTTATTCTACTGCCTCATTCCCAGGAAAAATTCACCTCTTTGAATTTTTTTTTCTTTTTCTGCTGTTGTTATTCAAGACAACTGGTGGTTTTCTCAGTAGCTGGTGTTTATCATGCACTGTCCTCTCAGAGTGGAAGAAGCTAGGGCATATCAGAGGTCTCCGTTAGTATTTGGAGACTGAAATTCCTAGGAGCCAGGACCCTGTAGTTACATTTCCATTTTGTAGATCATTTACAAAGCGAGTACAGAATGGAAGAGTTGACTGCTATTGTAGAGGCAAAGAGTTTTGCAGGATACAAAAGTCCTGTCTATTGCTATGACTCATATTTGATGTGTATTTAATTGAAATGGAAATGACCAATCTGCTTTCAAAAGTAATAAATTTCTTATGATTTTTTTTTAAAAAGTCTTCCTTTGTTGTAAACTTGGCTTAAATAAAATTCACCACTGCCATGTAAAGAAATTAGAATGGACTTTCAATTAAAGAAATTAGAATGGACCTTTCTCCATGTCCTTCCATCTTTCTCTCTCTGTCTCGACCTTTCTCTCCATCCCATGTTTCTCCTACCACACTTTTTGCTCTTGCTTCCTCTCTTTTTCCCTCTGCCCCTCCTCCTCCTTCGGTCCACCACTTCCATTCCAGGAAGTAGGTCTCAGGTTACTATCTTGTGATCACCTCAGTAAATACTGAGTTTCCTTTTACTTGGAGGGCGGGAAAGAGTGGAGAAAAAAAGAGACAAGGTGACAGCTGAGATGAAGCACTTCCAGTTCACTCTGATGATTGTTTTAATACTGTCCTTGAAATCTTTTGTCCCAGATGCTGAGATCTGTGGATTCAGGCCCAAGCGGCTTTCATTTCTAAGCATCACATCCACTTCTTAAAAGCACATGGAGTTGCATGGGAAGAGATGAAGGAACTTCTTGGGGTGACGGCAGTGTGGTATCATTTTGAGCCTGGAGGCACAGTCAGAGTTCCCAGTGATACCCACCTGCTCCAGGAGGCTTTGATCTGTTGGGCCTCTGTGCCATATACACATTCTGATTTTTCCCACGTGCTGGGAGGTGAAAGGCTTGGGAAACACGGGCCTAGAGGCTGGGAGGAGAGAAAGCAGAGAGGACACAGCTTGGAGGCAGCTTCTCCTCGCTGCCAGCACTGCCTTCAGCCTGCTAGTGAGTCAGCCTGACGGACTTGTCTGTTCTCCTGTCGTCTGTCTCTGTCTGGTCTAGCGGTGGGCCTGAGCAGTTGTCCAGAACCTGCTGTGCCCAGCAATGGGGTGAAGACTGGCGAGCGCTACCTGGTGAACGATGTGGTCTCCTTCCAGTGTGAGCCGGGATATGCCCTCCAGGTACCTTCCGTTGACGGCCCCCCAGGACTGGAAAGGTGTCCCCTGAGCTGGGATCAGCCAGCCTTCTCCCAGCAGAGCTGCAATCACCGAAGAACAGAGAGAAGCTCCCCAGATCCCTCAGGGACTGTTGTCCCCGCCTGGAGCTGTTCATGCACAAGACAGAGTGCTGACTTTGGCCGTTTGGCACAAGCCAGCCTCAGATGCGTCCCTGCAAAGTTTCAGTTTGATTAGACTCTAGGAAAACTGAATTCCTCTTTGAAGGCGATGAAAGAATCTAGTAATTAAAGGAGTCTCATGAGGAACCTTTAGTAATGAGATTTCTTTAGTAATGGCTGTTAATAAGTGTCCTTCCCCAGCTCTCTCCCACTACCTCTCTCCCCAACCCCCGGTGGATCCATGTATCTTGCTCCTTAGCCCAAAGCCCAAGAACAAGCCCCTGCTCCAGGCTGTACAAGCAGCTGTGCCCGTGTGGGCAGCTGGCCCACCCTGTTCCTGATTCCTCTAGGGCCACGCCCACATCTCCTGCATGCCCGGGACCGTGCGGCGTTGGAACTACCCTCCGCCTCTCTGTATTGGTAAGAGAACACCTACTTCTCCAGTTCACTCAAATCCATTTCTACCAGGGGTTTGAGTTCAGGGACATCCCACTGGGATCAAGTTCAAATCCAAAGGAAGTTTGGTATTGCAGGTCTGCTCAAAGGTGGGATCTTTAGACTGAGGTTTTTTGTAAGCTTTAACTCTCAGGCTTTTCACGACTTTTGGAAACCTTTGTCCACCAAATGAAATATGGCAGCGGCTTGCCCATTCCAAAACCTGATGATGACCATTTTGATTCCATATAACCCCAAACCCCATATGGAACCTCTGGGCGTTTGGGGGCTTCCGCCTGTGACTTTTCATGGGACAGCCAGATGGAATACACTGATGGAGAAAGGCTGAGCGTGCCCTATGGAAGGAGGAATTGGTTTGGTTTGGTTTCTTTGCTGAGTAGCAATGAAGAGATCACTGGGTACAAGGAAAGATAGAGTCTCCATGCTCAGAAGCATCTAGTCAGGTCGGGGCAAGGGGAACGTCTGTTTATCAAGGGTCTGCTACGTGCCAGACCCTGAGTTATATGTCTCCTTACTGTAGCTCTTCAGGGCAGGGGTCATCACCCTCAGTTTTGCAAAGAGGAAAACTAAGGTTTTTAGGATTCAAAAGAAAGTGGCAGAGCGAGGAATGAGAAACCAGGATTCCCTGATGCCCTGCCAACTGGCAAGTGCAAGGCTAAACTTGGAGTGGGAAGCAAGGTGAGCCAAGGGCATGTCCTTGGAGCACATGGCCCTGCCCTTCTGTGCTGTCTCCAGGGTACAGGGCCTGTTCATCTGCAGAGCAGTCAGCAGTGGGACTGGTCCACCCTTTTCCCCATCCTGTATGATGAAGGCCTTGCCCAGGGAACCACTCAGAGCCCCGCAGCCACCCTGGGCTGAGGGTTTACTGTGCATGCCAGGCCCTGTCCCAAGTGAAGTAAAGTCCTGTCTGTTGTAACCTTATAACCACCCTGTGACACCAGTGCTGGGGAGGGGCAGGGAACCAGGTCTGGAGGTTTGGGGCGGGGGAACTTAGAGCTGGCCCCAGTTACCCAGGAAGTGGGAGCACTGGCACTGTGACTGGGGCTGGGGTGGGGATCAGTGCTGGAGCCCCTGCTTTGCGTGCACTCCTGTTCCCTTCAGATCTGTGTGCTCCAGCCACCCTCTCCCAAGAAGGGGTTCACATAGGCACGGCACATACTCCGCCCCTCGGCTCCTTCTTCTGGCCTTCCGTGATGGGCTAACCCCTTTCTGCACACACAACCTTTCCTAATAAATTGAAAAGTGAAGTTGCTCAGTCGTGTCCGACTCTTTGCGACCCCATGGACTGTAGACTATGAGGCTCCTCCGTCCATGGAATGTTCCAGAGCAGGTTGCCATTTCCTTCTCCAGGGGATCTTCCCGATGCAGGGATTGAACCCTGGTCTCCCACACTGCAGGAAAACACTTTACCGTCTAAGCCAAAAAAAAAAAAAAAGAATCCACATGAACTGGCCAGGCTGCAGCTGTGCCCCAGCCCTGCAGCTTCAGGCGACTCTGACTCTGAAGTCATTTTGATTGGAGATTCAGATGCCGCAGCCCCTTGTGGTTGGCTCACAGTCACTTTCGCTCAGGGCGCGTGTCAGCGTTCTGAGGGTGGGCTCGTGGTGGGGCTCCTCTGCTGATCGCCCAGCCCCGTGGAATAAGAGCCTGGGCTGGTGCCGGCACAGAGCAGGGACTTAACAGGTGGCTGTCTGTCCCCTTCCTTCCTCCTGTTTTCCAGTCCCAGAAGAGCTGACTGGACAATGAAAGGAGGGAGATTTGGGGAATCCTGTAGGAGACAGTCACACTTCTCTCGGGGCACACCATTTTTGCTGCATGACCTCACTAAGGAAACTGACCTTTGAAGGGCATGCTCAGGGTCAAGCATCCATAACTTGGATTTGTGGACAGCAGGGCAGACATAGGGTATACTTCTTCCCTTCCTGGATGTAATACTCCCTTTTCTCTTGTGTGCAGTTTTTTAGGGAGATGAATTAAAGGTTCCTTTGGGTTCTCAAAGGGAAATTAACTTAGGAAAGCCCAAATGCCGCGTGGCCTTGTTCTTGCCTCGTTGCTGTGCTAACCCCCAGTCTGGTCTCACCGTCACAGCGCAGTGTGGGGGAACAGTGGAAGACACGGAGGGGGTGATCTTGAGCCCCGGCTTCCCAGGCAACTACCCCAGCAACATGGACTGCTCCTGGAAAATAGTGCTGCCCATGGGCTTTGGTAAGTCTTCACGCCCAGGCCTCTGGGCTTAAAGCAACTGTCTGCCGCCATCACTCAGCATAACCTTGGCCGAGTCAGTTCAGCTCTCTGCCTGTCTGCTTCCTCAGCTGTTGAGCTCCTGTGCAGTCCAGAGGATCAGTTAGGAATGGTAGAGATGAATGTGCTTTGGGAACATAAAGTAGGGAAAAAACTTCAGGGATTACCATTATTATTTTTATCATTAGAGCAGTGAGCTAAAATCCAGGAATGTGGAATGAGAAATTGCTCAGGGATGGTTGAAAAAAGAAAAAGACAATCTATTTTACTGAGACTGGACTTCAACCTGGGCTTTTAACTCCAATATCCAATTTCTCATCCTAATTAAATTGAGCCAAGGTCAATGTGAAATTGAGTTTGCATTCTTTATACTCACATTCTAGCTGGCCTTAGAGGTTGGGAAATGTCGTGTGTATGTGTGTGTGTGTGTGTAGACATAGAGAACACTGATCTGGGTACAAAATTTAATTACTGAAGGTTCATGTGTTGTGCACTGGGAATATAATTTAACCCCTAATATTTCTGTTGAAGAGACAAAGAATTTGTGTTGATGTGGAAATTATAGGCTGTACACATAGGTCATCCAAGTCATTGCTCTGCGCCTAGGAATGAAATGTCCCAAGGGGACCACTCCTGCACGGGCCTGTGATCCCCCAGTCTGTGACCCTAGAAATCAAGATCATCTCTTTTGTCCTTTATTATTCATCCTAAAGTGGGTCTTCTGATGGAGAAGAGGCTTTCAAGAGAAAGCGACCTTCTTGGATGTCTCTAAATCTTCCCTCAGTAGATAGAGTTATATTAAGTACCATCTTCTGAAGGAAACTGGAGGTGTATGATCAGGCTGCAAAGTGATGATGACTTTGGCAACCTTAGGAACTCCAGATTTTGAGATATTGAGGGAAGAGGAGCTGGGAGACCCTCTAACTCTGCATCAGACATGAACCAGAAGAACCTCAGATGATGGAAGGATGGAGGCAAGACCGCAACCAAAGGAAAACAGAAGTTTAAGTGGGAGGGGCATCACTTTCTCTGTAAGGCCTGATGTTCAGCCACCAGAGACCTCTGTCTTTAAGGCCTCCAGGCAGTCAGCCTCCTGCAGGGACCAGTCGCAGAAGACCAGATCCCTTGCTTTCGAGTTACTGTTGGATTCCAAACAGTCCCAAATGCCCGCTGGTCTCAGTGTTCAAAAACTACCGCATTTACAAACGTCTGCCACTAGATGGCGGCAGTCAGGCAGCGCAACTCAGAAATTTGGCATCCAGCTGAGCCACAAGGGAAGCCCGTCCTTAAAGAGCCCCTTCAGTGGACCAGCAACCCCTGTGGGGATGACACATGGGAGGGAGACTGGAAAGTGTAGCTTCCGTGGAAATGTACAAAGGTGCTCCGTGTCAAGTTATCTGTAATCTGGAAAATATCTACGTGTTAATAGAAGAATGAATAGTGTGGTTGGGTAATTCATTAAATGGAATTTATTAATATGTAGTTAAAAATCAATGAACTGTATCTTTGCATTGACAAGGGAAGATCTTGCAAAACACATGCTGAATTTAAGCTTGCAAAACTATATATATAATATAATAATAAATGCAGATGTTTAAAACAAATCAGATATACATTTAGGAATCTAAACACATGAACTGGAAGGATATCTTCTGAATTCAAGAGAGTGACTGCCTCTGTAGAGAGAAGAGCAGTGGGAGAGGGCAGGAGATATGAAGGGTCTTCAATAGTATATGTCAAGTCTTTATTTAAATAATCAGATGCAAAAAAATCACTCCTATGTGCTTATTCTAAGCAAATTCAAAGGTATAGATGAGCAAATTATAAAAATTCCAATGTATCTGTAAGCCCCTCCGTGCCGAAATCATCACTCACAGCTTAGACCTCACCATCATGAAGACAAGGGCCCTGTAAAGACCTTGTTCCTCCCTGTGTAACGCTCACCTAGCACAGCCCTGGTGCATGGCAAATGCTCGAAAAACATTGTTAGTGAGTCAGTGAATAGTCTTCTATTCACTGTTACAATTGTATGCAACACACTACTTTGCAGTCAGATTTTTACAGTTAACCTTGCGCATATTTTCCTATGCTGAGAAATATATTTCTTCAATATCGTTTTTAATAGTAATCTAATTTTGAGAAATCTTATCAATCAATTGATATCAATAGTCCCCCACTTATTCTTCAAAGAATATATTTATATGTAAGTTAAGTGCACTTCCCTGGTGGCTCAGAGGTTAAAGTGTCTGCCTCCAATGCGGGAGACCTAGGTTCAATCCCTGGGTCGGGAAGGTCCCCTGGAGAAGGAAATGGCAACCCACTCCAGTATTCTTGCCTGGAGAATCCCATGGATGGAGGAGCCTGGTGGGCTACAGTCCACGGGGTCGCAAAGAGTCGGACACGACTGAGCGACTTCACTTTCACTTAAGATCCTAATGAAATCCATTTAACCTGTTGCATTGTTAGATCTTGATTAATAAGACCCCAAAGTATAAACTTCACTTGGCATCTTAACAGAACCAATGGGATGATGTAGTCTTCTAATTTCTGAATTATTGTAAGTGTTCTAGAAAATACTAGTATTGAAGGTCAGGTCTTTTGATCAGGTGTAGTTGTGTTTAAGTGGTAGTATTTTTCAGTTAAAACATTATTTTATCAAAGCTGCCCTTATACTGATACTAGACATATGAATCCCAAATTAAGTCAGGTGTTGACCCTGAACTTCATTTTCCATGAAATAAAAGAGTGGGGGTGGAGCTCTGATATGACTGATGCCTTTCATTTTGAGTGAATTTTTAAGTTCAGTCCTGCCTGAAGATGAGAGCCTGGGCTGACCAGGCTCACGTGTGACCTGGGCTGACCAGCGACCTCCACGTGTGCCCTGGACCCCTAACAGGGTGGGCAGTCGGTGGTGGGGACACGTAGGCTCTGGCAGGTGATGCTCTCAGGAGTCAGCACGTCGGAAGCAGGACTCTATTGCTTGGGCACTGTCTGCCTTTGTCTTGCTCCCAGGAGCTCACATCCAGTTCCTGAACTTCTCCACTGAACCCAACCACGACTTCATAGAAATCCGGAATGGCCCCTACGAGACCAGCCGCATGATGGGCAGATTCAGCGGGAGTGAGCTTCCCAGCGCCCTGCTCTCCACGTCACACGAGACCACTATCTATTTCCACAGCGACCACTCCCAGAACCGGCCGGGATTCAAGCTGGAGTATCAGGGTGAGGACAGGAAGGGTCCATCCATCCCCGCCTCTTAACCCACCATCACCTATCTTCCCAGCCTTCCACGTAGGGGAGGAGGGGACCCAGCAAAGGCCAAGGAGTGGAAGGCAGGCCTGACTGCTGTGACATGTCTCTCTGGCCCCACAGAGGCTATCAAACCCCCTGGACAAGAGCTTCCCAGGGCAGCAGCCCAAAGCGCCATCTCGGCTCCAGACCCAACAGTCAGCAGCTTCCTCAGAGCAAGTGACCCATCAGTTCCCCCTCCAACCACCCCTTACCCCCTGCCCCGGGGCCTCCAAAGCCCTTCCTCCTCCGGGGCCTCCCCTGTGTGTCAGTTACACCCCACAAAGCTCGTCCTGTGATATGATGGAGGTTTTCAGTAACGATTCTGGTAACAGTCCTGGAGCGCCCGCTGAGCCGTCACAATGAGACAGGAGCAGGACCCCTTCCTCCCGCTGAGGGCTTCCCTGTGTGAGGCTGGACCCCACTCCCCGCAGCTCCCCCATCCTCAGCTGGAGTCCTGTGGTTGGCCCACTCCTGGATCGAGCCCCATCCGCCCCAGCTCAGACTTCTGTGCCTGTGTAGCTGTGCCCACCTGGGCAGCTGTACCCAGGGCCCTGGGGCAGCCCGACATCTCCTTCCTGGGACGCCTCAGGAGAAGGAGCTGGGCCCTTCACACCAAGGGAGGAGCAGGGAGAAGCCCCAGCCTCTTTCCCAGTAAATGCCACTTCATTGGCAATAATGCACTGTGCCCCCCGCCCCGGCGGGCTGTGGATGGGCTCGTGGCAGAGGTCAGCCTTACCTGGGCAAGCCTGTGCCTAAGAAGGGTACACAACCCCGGTGGGCAGTGAGGCCTGTCCAGTGGTCACCATACGTCCCAAGGCCACAGTCTATCCCAGGAGAGACTCAGGCCCACATGCGAGGTCAGGGTGCCTCTCTGAGACAGACACACGCCTCTCAGGCTTCACGTGTACTGGTCTCGGAGGTCTGCTCTCTCAGTATACCGCAGACTGGTGGCTTGAGGAGCAGAGTTACTCTCTCACAGTCTTGGAGCCTGGAAGCCCTGAGATTGGGGGTGGGCAGGGCTGGCTCCTTCCAAGGGCTGCAAGGAGGAGTGTGTTCCCTGCTCTCCCCCGGCTTCTGGCAGTTTGCTGACCGTTGGCATTTCTCGCCTTGTGGAACCATCACCCCCATCTCTGGCTTCATCCTCACGTGGCGTTCTGCCTGTCTGTCTGAGGTCATTAGGGTGGGCCCTAATCCAGTATCACCAGTGTTCTTGTGAAAACAGGAAATGTGGAGATGGTAAAGACCGCCTGCAAAGCAGAAGGCCTGGGCTCCATCCCTGGGTTTGGGAAGATGCCCTGGAGGAGGGCATGGCTACCCACTCCAGTATTCTTGCCTGGAGAATTCATGGACAGAGGAGCCTGGCAGAGTAGTCCATGGGGTCTCAAAGAGTCAGACACGGCTAAGACTACCTAACTAAAGACCTCATTTTAATTTAGGTAAAGGTAGGTGAAGATCCTATCTCCAAATAGGATCATGTCTGAGGAGTGGGGGAGAGGCAGGGGGTTAGAACTTCTACATGAATTTGAGGCGAACACAGCTTGGCCCAAGGGCTCTCCCTGAGCGCCTCCTCTGGGATGAATGCAGGGTCTGATGACGCCACCATTGTGGTGGGGACCGTGCTCTGGGGCCTCCCCGTGCACTGGCTTTAGCCCTGTGATGGGCACAGCCCTGCCCAGGAGCTCAGGTGGTGAGAGCAGACACGCTCCCTGCATTGCTGTGTGTTAAGCCCACTTTGTCCTTGTCAGAGCTGCCCCTCTGAGTCCTGCAGACTCCTCGGATGCCCTGCTTCCTTGCAGAAGTAGTAGTTAGGAGCCTTGACCTCAGCTCCTCCCAGACTCACCAAGCCTTCTCCTCTGAGGAGCTTCACCTGAGGCTCAGGGCTCCTCCCTGAGGCTTCCAGGCATGAGCCAGCACCCTGGAGCCCCCATGGAGCCCTGGTCTCAGCCCCTCCCAGACTCACCAAGCCTTCTCCTCTGAGGAGCTTCACCTGAGGCTCACGGGCTCCTCCCTGAGCCTTCCAGGCCTGAGCCAGCACTCTGCCTTAACATCACTCGCACTGAGGCTCCACGTGTTCGGAGGCCGGGCTCTCTAAGGAACCTGAGGCAGGAGCGAAGGGTGGAAGCAGGAAGGAGGGGTCCTGAGCTCACCTTCAGAGCACCAGCAGCTTGACCTGAGTTGCCCCAAGTGTATGAGAGCCCCAGCAATGCCCACTCTGTGGTGGGCCAGCTCCCCCGACTCACGCACATTTCTCCCCAGGACTTGCCCGGATGTTCCCCTTGGGTCCCAGGCCCAGCTGCTTCCTCAGCGCCTGCCCGCTGCCACGGTCCTGACAGGGCTTGTGGAGCCACCTTGGTGTCAGGGTGGCCGCTCCTCAGGCGTGACCTCTGAAACCCACTGTGGCTTCTTCATGATGGCCCATCCTCCGGACCAGGTTGTCTCCAGTTCCGGTGGCCCAGCTGCTCCCACTGAGGCCCCCACCATGTGTCAGGCCCAAATAATCCTCCCTGCCCCCGAGACCCATGTTCTTGGCCCTGTGGAGTTTCACCTGACCACTCGCCCTTGGCTTTTCTTTTATGAAAAGACCTACATCTCCACTCAGGCCATTTGTATCCAGCAGTCCCAGCTCTTTGTGGTCCCCAGACTTTCTTTGGAAGAAACACAACTCCTTGCTTCTCCTCAAAATCCCTCCTGTTAGACACTCTGGACTTCCTAACCTGGAGTTTTCCTTCTCCTTCTTCAGGTAAATATCCTCGTAACGTTTTTAGTAGCAGCACAAGCTACTCCTGCCAGGTCTCCTAGCCTGATAGGCTTAATGTTTCCGTTAAAATTTCTCAGGAGATTGTGTTTCTAAGAATGTAGCAAAATGACCTTGTTCCAAAATGTTAGGCCTCATAGTTACTGATTTTTTAAACATGTCTCTTTGTTTGAAACTGTATCTGCTCCCATTGTAGCGTCCACTGCTCCTCTCCCCGCAGAACCCTTTTCTGGGGAAGTTAATGACTCCACTCCTCGGGGGTCCTGTCTTCCCTCAAGGCCCAACCTCTCCCTCTGAAGCTTCCTCTGGTGGAAGAGACTCTGAGACTCCTGTCCCTGTGAAAGCGTCCCGGAGCCCTCACTTCAGTGTCTTTTTGTGAAAAGCCAGCTCCTTCCCCTGGAAATGATTCCTGTGAGAGAGACCCAGCCACTGTCCTCCAGGCTGCTCGTGACTTCTCACCAGCCCTTGGTCTTCAGGCCCGCCCACATCGTTGGGTCCCTCGCTTCCCACTGAGACTTCTCCTTAAAGGCCCCAGTCATCCTTCAGTCACCTGCCTACGGGCTCCTCACTTCTGCTAAGACTTGCTAAATCGCCCAAACCCGTTGCAGCTGACAGAGCCGTGCCCCTTTGGCTGCCCAGCCCACCCAGTCTCTCCAGAACTGCTCGATTTTTCAACACACACAAAGGGATTTCTTTTTATTTTTTTTAAAAAAGAAAACGTTTGCTTATTTTTAAAATTTTTATTTGTTCATTTTTGGTTGCAGTGAGTCTTTGTTGCTCTGAGTGGGCCTTCTCTAGTTGCATCGAGTGGAGGCTGCTCTGCATTTCAGTGTGCGGGCTTCTCATTGCCATGGCTTCTCCTGTTGCAGAGCACGGGCTTGAGGGCACGAAGGTTCAGTAGCTATGGCATGCGGGCTCGGTGGTTGCAGTGCGCAGGCTTAGTTGCCTCCCCGGGATGTGCATTCTTCCTGGGCCAGGGATCAAACCCGAGTCACCTGCAGATGGATTCGTAACCACTGGGCCCCAGGGAAGTCCTACCTTGATGATCTCCCAGTGAAACCTGCCCAGTTCTGCCCACAGGGGCCTCCCTGCGTGGCACTGAGAGGAAGCACATCACGCGAAGGACCTGGTTCGTGATCATCGTTCTTTACAGGTTATCGCACGTGGTGAGGCACCGACTTGCATCGAACATTCATTGATCTCAACCACTGCCCCTGAGAATTCCCACTGTAGGAACGCCCCCTCTGCTGATTTCCTGCTGAGTGGGTCCAATTACTGTCCTGTGGATCCGATTATTAATAACTGAGGGCTCTGGCTCTCTGGCGTGTGCTCAGCAAATCCCTCAGTGAATTCTCCCTGCTGGCCCAGCTGCCCCCACTAAGGCTTCTCCTTTCAAGGCAGGCGTACCCATTCTCAGGGAAGCAACTTTCTTGTTCTTTGGAGGGACTCCCTTGTATGAACATCACACATTCCTATTATTTTATTAAGTTTTTTCTTTAATGTGGACCATTTTTAAAGTCTCTTGTTGAATGTGTCATAACATTGCTTCTGTCCTACGTTTTTTTTGTTTGTTTGTTTTTGGCCACGAGGCATGTAGGATCCCAACTGCCTGACCAGGGATTGAATCCACACGCCCTGCATTGGAAGGCAAACTCTTAACCACTGGACCACCCAGGGTGTCCCCACACATTCCTTTTAACCCAGTGATTCCCTCAGAAAAGTTCCTCTCCTTGCCACAGGTTGGGCTTACTGCCGTGTTTCCTCCTTCTTGAGAGGTTCTAACTGCTCAGAGTCAGAAGGACCCCACTCAAGTGCTCATCTGACTGCTTCCTGTGTTTGTGATCTTGGTGGTTATCGGGATTGAATGAAATAAGCAACAGAAAGAGCCGAAGTCAATGCTGAGCCCCAACGAGGTGCTCAAGGAATAATGGTTCCATCTAACCTTGTCGTCCGTGGGCCGCCCTTTCCCATGAAAGCAGCAATAACAGACAGCGTGCTTATTGCATTCTTACCACTTTCCAGGACTGAGCTGTGTGCATGTATCATCCTATCAGATTCTCACAATAACTGTTTGCTAAGTAAGTAAACAAAGGCATACAGAACTGAAGTCTCTTGGCCAGCGCCAACAGCTAGAAAATGACAGAGGCCTGTCTAAGTCCATGCCTTAGTTCTCCAGCACTCTGCTAACTCCCTGTGTGTATATGTGCTCAGTGGTATCTGACTCTTTGCAACCCCATGGATGGTATCCTTCCAGGCCCCTCTGTCCATGGGATATTCCAGGCAAGAATACTGGAGTTGGTTGCCGTTTCCTATTCCAGGGCATCT
This sequence comes from Oryx dammah, assembly GCF_014754425.2. Lineage (NCBI taxonomy): Eukaryota > Metazoa > Chordata > Mammalia > Artiodactyla > Bovidae > Oryx > Oryx dammah. The sequence continues at coordinate 110,004,750 of NW_024070212.1, forward strand.
TCCCAACTCAGGGATAAGAACTCACGTCTCGTCTGTCTCCTGCACTGGCAGGCAGATTCTTTATCACTAGCGCCACCTGCCAGTTCCCTGGCACACCTGGATGGGGAGAAAATGCCCAGAGAGAATAAAAAAAACCTTCTCTCTTATTCTTTCCCAGCGTATGAACTTCAAGAATGTCCAGACCCAGAGCCCTTTGCCAACGGCATTGTTCGGGGAGCTGGCTACAATGTTGGACAGTCAGTGACCTTTGAATGCCTCCCAGGGTATCAGCTGATGGGCCACCCTGTCCTCACATGTCAACATGGCACCAACCGGAACTGGGACCACCCCCTGCCCAGGTGTGAAGGTATGTTCCTCAGTCAGTCCTGGTGATTCTTTCTCGGGATAGGGTTCATGCTCGTGCCTGCTCCGTGGGATCACCCATGCTAGGAGATCCTAGCAAACGTGGTCCATCATGTTTTCATATGGATGGGACTGAGCTCTGGGCCAACACTAGGGAGGACCTGGAGGAGACACAGATCAAAGCCAAAGGAATACATTCTCAGCCCTTGGGAACAGCCAACCTCATGAGCTAGATGTCCCAGTCAGAAGCGAAGACACTGATATACTGAGGGGTAGAGAATCAATCATGGTGCTTTCCTAAAGGGAGATGAGAAGAAAGCATCTTTCTAGAAAAGTTTTGTTCCTCTCTTCATACCCCACAACTTATTCCCCTTCTCCTACATGAACCTAGAGAGATCTGAGTTGAGGATATCAGAGAGCTACTGGGGATACTTTCCTGGGCCTTCATTAACCAGAATCAGGGTGGAGGAGGACCAGAAGCTCATGCTATCCCTATCCATGTCTACACATCTCCATTCCATTTTCTCTTCCTTTTCCTTGAGGAGAAGCTGGGATTTGTCTGGAAAGGGCAAGGTTTAGCAGGAGGACAGTATGATTCAGGAGAAAGTGCCCCAGCTCTGGAATCAGATCACCCTAGGCTTTACCTTTGAACTGCTTCACCTCTCTAAGCTCCAGTTTCTTCCTTAGATGATGGGGCTTCTCTTCATAAGAGCTGAGAAGATTCCAAGATGGTGCATGTCAAGTGCCCAGCACAGTAACTGGTTCAAAATCCAGGAGTTGGAAAAGTATTAACTCTCCATAGATAAAGACACCTTGCTTGCACAACTGAGCTATTCTGGTGTTAGAATATAAGATCGTAACCGCTAAAACTATTAAATTCCCAGTTAGCTTTTCAAATTTTCAAAACCATCCCCATGCATAATCAGTCTACCATTCTGGAATTGTTGGCTGGCCACCCTCTCTATGACAAGCTTCATTGTGGACTTTTGTTTCTTTTTTGCTCCTTTTTATGGTGTCACAGGAGAGGGAAGAGCAGTTTCCCCCATCAGACATCTTTAGCCATGAACCCTTCTTCCTCCTAAGACAGTGCTTCCCTTAGCTTAGACGAGGACATCATTTTCTTTTGCATTTCCAATTACCTTTCTGCCTGTGCCAACTTTTTGGTCATCTTTTTCTTTGTCCCTTAAGTGTTTTTGTTCTTTGAAGTTATTTCCCACACTCTCTTCTCTTCTTTCCCTCACATCTCCAAATGCTATCTGTGTCTGCAACCTTTATCTCTTTGCCAATTCTTCACCTGTACATTCAACTCCTTACTAAATATCTTCACTTATCCAGAAGCACCTAAATCCTAATGTATTTAAAATGGAAGCCATCCTCTTTCTGCCATTACGTTGAAATCCTCACTAGAGTGAAAGGCCCCTCTAGTCCTCTGGTTATTCGTTACTCAGTTTGGGCAGCCTGCCTCTCACTTATCCTGTCTAGTCACTGAGTCTTGCTAATTCTACGTCCTAATTGCCCTTCAAATACATCCACTTGTCCGTACACGTTGCCTCCACCCTAATCCAGGTCACTTAGGTGAGGCCTATCACTGGGCTCCCAGCCTTCAGTCTTGTGTTCCTCAGTCCACTTTTCACAGTGTGGGGAGGGTGGTGAGCCTTTGAAGCTATGCATGTACAGTAGCGAACTTTCAAAGGTGCGAAAGTGCCTCTAATTCCAGCAATGAGCCAGAACCTGTGCCATCAGCGGCCGGCATGAGTGACACTGCGCTTGCCCTCCGCCTCCTATGGCTGACGATTCTTCACCTCCACCATCTCCCACCTCCTCCCTTCCCTCCTCCCATCAGTAATTCTTCTTGCCTGTTCACTCAACACCAGCCCCTGTGTGCCAGCTGTTGTACTGTACTATTTTGCTTTTCAAGGTACTAGACTGTAAGATTAAACATGTTCTCTTTATTTTTTGTATTTGTTTGTTTTTAACATTTTAGTTAGTGTCTTACATGTGAAAAGTATTATAAGCCTATTACAGAACAGTGCTATATAGCCGACTGTGTTAATTGAGTACCCAGGCTCACTTTGTTGGACTTATGAATAAATTGGACTCACAAATGCCCTCTCTGAATGGAACTCATCCATATGTAGGGGACTTACTGTACTCCAGACACGGCCCTGCTGAGAAACTAGCAAGCTGTTTCCACCTCCCTTGGGGTAACTGTCCAGCCCCCTGGAGCTAGCGCACGCTGTGCCTCGGGACCTGGACCCCGCTGACCTCCCCGTGTTCTCCACTCTCACACTTCGCCCCAGCTCAGCTGAAATGCTTTCCATTTTTGCCCCTCTTGCCCCTGGTTCTGAGCACATGCTGGTCCCTCCTCATAGAACGTTGCTCTCCTCTCCTGCCTTACCTGTGTAGCCCTTGTCATCCCTCAGGTCTGAGTCTAAAAGTGAATTCTGCCAGGACTCCCTCCCCCTCCCCAGGATCAGATAAGGGGCTCCCCCCAAAACGTTCCCTCGACACTCCATGTTGACAGCACGCTCCACCCTAGGTGGAAGACACCGGTACACTCCACCGTGTCCCGGGAGATTGTGATGCCACAGGTCAGAATCACATGCCGTGGTATCCTTGCTGTCCTTTATCTCCCCTGGCTGCATCTGGCAGCGAGTGGTGGTTTGGTCCATGGAGGAGGGATGGCGTGCCCATGAGCACCACTTTTAGGATGTGCTCACATTCGCCGGAGCCCAGAGCCCTGGCCTCTGCTTGGAGGTTTTGGGACGCTTTCTTCTCAGGTCAGTCTCCCCGCATCCACAAGTCTGATTAATGACCCATTCCAGCCAATACACTTATTGTTCTGGACCAGGGGGATTTTGCCCAGAATCTCTCGTTTTCCTCCACGGTGACCAAGTCCAAATACCATGGAGAATTCCAGGACTCTTTATGTGCTTGTGTGCGTGCTTAGTTGTTCAGTCCTGTCCGACTCTTTACAACCCCGTGGACTTCAGCCCGCCAGGCTCCTCTATCCATGGGGATTCTCCAGGCAAGAATACTGGAGTGGGTTGCCATGCCCTCCTTCAGGGGATCTTCCCAACCCAGGGACCAAGCCCAGGTCTCCCACATTGCAGGTGGATTCTTTACCATCTGAGACACCAGGGAAGCCCAGCCTAAAGCCTAGATCAGACTGAGTCTAAGAGCGGGTGTTGCTCTGGGGAGACAGGAAGATGGGCAGAGGCACATGTCTGTGTAGCAGACACCCTCTCTGTGAGCTCGCACTGGCTGAGCATCTTACCTGCGTGCGTTCATCTGATGGTCAACCACTGTCCTGTGAGGAGGGCGTCTTAGTCCTGTTTTTCAGGTGAAGATAGAGAGACTACCCTACTAATCTGAAGCTATCTAGTCAAGTTAATCGTTGAGCCATGATTTGAATCCAACCTTAGCCTCACTACAAAAATCTGCAATTGCTTTTTTAATAGTTATTTATTTTGACTGTGCTGGGTCTTTGTTGCTGTGCACAGGCTTTCTCTAGTTGTGGTGAGCGGGGACGAGTCTCTAGCCGTGGTGTTCACACTTCTAATTGTGGTGGCTTCTCCTGTTGTGGAGCACAGGCTCTAGACCACAGACTTCAGTAGATACGGCGCACGGGCTTAGCTGCCCCGTGGCATGTGGGATCTTAATTCCCCCACCAGGGATCGAACTCGTGTTCCCTGCATTGGAAGGCAGATTTTCAACCACTGGATCACCAGGAAAGTCCCAAGAATCCACAACTCTTAAGTCGAGGTCAAAAGTACCAATCCAAGAATCTTAGAATAATAAGATAAAGAGATACCATCATAATTTTCTACCCCTTCCCAGTAAGTGTAGTGAAGCCCTGACTCTAGCATTCCTACAGAACGAGAGGCAGTAGCTCTGATGTGTTCTTCCTCCTGGACGGGTCTCTTTCATGAGAAAGAGAAAAGAGGGTTCGGGGCTGAGACAGGCCCACAGAGGCACCTGTGCTGAAGATCGGGAGCCTCTCGGAATGTGACGTGTTGGGAACAGCAGGAAAAGCCAGGCCGGCCATCCTTGGCCCCGCCTCCTCTCCCCATCCCACCCAGCCTCCTGGAGCAGGAGGATTCGTGCTTCGGGAAGTCACCTGAATTCTCATGGCGGAGGTGATCTGAGCACTCCTGTGTTTGTGTCCTCTCCCTGGCAGTCCCCTGCGGCGGGAACATGACCTCCTTCAATGGCACGGTGTACTCCCCGGGCTTCCCCAGTCCCTACTCCAGCTCCCAGGACTGCATCTGGCTGATCACCGTCCCCATCGGTCACGGCATCCGCCTCAACCTCAGCCTGCTGCAGGCAGAGCCCTCTGGAGACTTCATCACCGTCTGGTAAGGCCAGCTGCCGGCTCGGCAGGGAAAGGGGCTCGAGCTGGGCTCTCAGCTGGGTCACCCATCTGTTAGTCCAGAAAACCAAGGGCTGGATAGTTTTAAATGGCTGTCAGCCTCCTGGGTCTCAAACATAGTGGCATAAGAACTCAGCTTCCATTAGCCTTTTTGACTCCTTGATGGGAAAGGACTAGCAGGGCAGTGAGGTTCCCCACCTGGAGTTCTGCTGGGGGTCAGTCAAAATACCAATGGGTGTGGGAATCTGGATCAGTGAGTAGACTTTTCTCAGTATTTCCAGAGTCCAAACCAAAATTCTCCGCTTACCGGATAAGCTACCCAGACTAAGGGAAGAGCTGTGCAGTGGGATTTTATGAAGTCCTGCTGGCATCTCATGCTGAGCTAGTGCTGACCTCAGAACTGTCTGCAGTGATGGAAACGTTCCATATCTGTGCGGTCCAATATGACAGCCCCTCTCTACATGTGGCCCTCAAGCACTTGATTGTGACTAGAGTGACTGAGGAGCTGATTTTTTAAATTGATTAAATTCTAAATAATTTAAATGTAAATAGTCACGTGTAGCCTAGTGGTTACCGAGCTGGATGGCTCAGCTCTGAGTTTTACAGTTAGAGTTTCTTGTGTTAATTTTAAAATGTGAATGTGAATTACTAGTCGGTTAGTACAGTTTCCTCGACAGTTTTTTCCAAACCGCTGAATCTCTGAACAAAGATATCTTTTAAAAATTCCTTTGTTTGGACCTTCTGGGAATCAGCAGGAGATAGTAGCATTCTGTTCTCAAAATTCCCAGAGATGGGTGACTGTCACCTGACTGCCCTGAATGGATTTCTCACTGAGTTTCCAGACAAAGGCTGAGATCAAATGGAAGGGACTAGATAAAATTCCAGGGAAGAAATCCTTGGGCCCAGGAAGGCAACACGGGTGTGTCTCTTTGCTCACTGAAGGCCACTGATGCACCAGCTAGAACAGGCAGGCATGGTGACACATGACATGCAGGGTCTTCTTTCCTCTTGCAGGGATGGCCCACAGATGACAGCCCCACAGCTTGGAGCCTTCAGCCGGAGCTTTGCCAAGAAGACAATGCACAGCTCCTCCAACCAGGCCCTGCTCAAGTTCCACCACGAGTCAGCCATGGGCGGGATCTTCGCCGTAGCTTTCTCTGGTCAGTATGAAAGCTGGTCCAGGAAGGACGAGAGGGCCAGACTTTTCAGTCCAGGCTGGGCTTGCCTCCTGGCTCCTGCATTTGCCAGTTGGGGGTTTGGGGATGAATGGCATAGCTTCTCCATCTCAGTATCCTCAGAAGAAAGAAAGAGTTAGTCACTCAGTCATGTCTGACTCTTTGCTACTTAATAGACGGTAGCCCGCCAGGCTCCGCTGTCCATGGGATTCTCCAGGCAAGAATACTGGAGTGGGTAGCCATTCCCTTCTCCTGGGGAATCTTCCCAACCCAGGGACTGAATCCGGGTCTCCTACACTGCAGGCAGATTCTTTACCGTCTGAGCCACCAGGAAAGCCTCCAGTGTCCTCAGGGTTATGAGAATTCAGCTGTAGTGATGTGAGAGCTCCCAGCACAGGGCTCCATAAATGTGAGTTTTCCTTCACTGCCACACTAGTAAGGTGGGAAGCCCACAAGGCTGATCCTTGGTGCCAAGTTCAAGTTCAGAGGCAGCAGGGTGAGTCTTCTTATTTGTCTTTCACATCAGCTCCCTTGTTGTTTTATCCATTTACCTGTGCCCCACCCCATCCCTCAGCACATTCTAGAGAATGGTCTCACTCCAAAGGTATCTAGAGCCTCTGTTGACCCCGCAGGAAGCACTGTGCCCAAAGGAACTTGGGGAAAATTCAAGTACAGGAGCATGAACAATGGAAGGCGTGTCTGTCCTTATCAACAGCCTATTTTCTCGTAAAAGTCTAAGATTATGGTCCCAGGTATTTCCTCATTTTTATTACAGTGGACACAGCTTAGGAAAACTTAGAGAAAGTTCTCCATGGGCTTGTGCCCAGCCGAGAAGTAAACCCCCATGTTTACGATTTGCAGAACGTTACATCTATATGAACTGGAAATCAGGAAGGCTTGACTTTATTCCTGGCTCCACCTCAGGCCAAGTGTCTGACCTGTGTAGGTCTCTCCTTAGCTCAGTTTCTTCATCTGCAGAACAAAGGGCTTGGAGTTCATGAGCTCTAAGGATCCTGTGAGTTAGTAAGGCAGCTTTTATTACCCCCACTTTATAAACGAGGAAATGAGGGCCAAGGAAGGCAAGAGGGATTGCCCAGAACCACACGGCTAGAACTGGGAGGAGAACCCAGCCCTTGCAGCTCTGTGCTGGCCCACGTGGTGCTAACACCTCACACGTGTATTTATCGAAATTTGAATGCATTCAGCCCCAGGTCCTCGGGAGAGGTAGTGATATTGAGGCAGAAAGAGAGAGCACGGGCAGCTCCAGGCACCATTCCCAGGAGTGTTTGCCCGGGTGAGCATGACATGGTGGTGAGACCCTGCCCTCTCGGTCTGCCTTCATGCCCACACCCCTCTGATTGGGCACACCATTCACCCGATGAACAGGACCCAGGGTTTTGGTTTGGTTTTGGTTTTGTCTTATCTTCATTGCTGACTCAGTAGTTGTATGAACAGGCTTCGTTGCTCCTTGGCATGTGGGATCTTCCCAGACCACAAATTGAACCCATGTCCCCTGCGTTAACAGGTGGATTCTTAACCACTAGACCACCAGGGAAGCCCCAGGACCCCAGTTTTGAAGGCTCTGTTATTCTGACTCTATGGGACTTGCCCACAGACATAGACTTGGGTTCAAACCTCTGCCATATATTGGCTGCATGACCATGAGACTGTCATTTGACTTTTCTGAGCCTCAACTTCATTACCCACAAGATGGGAATCATACCAGTGCCTAAATGAGTTAAATGAACTCATGCAGGGGAATGCTTAGCTCTGGGCAGAGAGTATTAAAGATACTCAATAATGTGTAATGTTTGGGGATAGACTTTTCTTCACTCAGTATAATCCTGGAGATTAATCCAAGTTATTACATGCAATAATTGTTGTTCAGTCACTAAGTTGTGTCCAGTTCTACGACCCCATGGACTGTAGCATACCGGGCTTCCCTATCCTTCATTATCTCTTGGAGTTTACACAAATTCATGTCCATTGAGTCAGTGATGTTATCTAACCATCTCATGAGATGGTTACATGTAATAGGACTTTGTTCCTTTGTATTGTTAAATTTCATTCACTGTTGGCAATTTGATCTCTGGTGCGAATAGTTGACTCATTGGAAGAGACCCTGGTGCTAGGAAAGATTGAAGGCAGAAGGAGAAGAGGGCGACAGAGGGTGAGATGGTTGGATGGCATCACCAATTCAATGGACATGGACTTGGGCAAACTCTAGGAGATGGTGAAGGACAGAGAAGGCTAGCATGCTGCAGTCCATGGGGTTGCAGCACAACTTGGCAACTGAAGAGCCACATCATTCTATGATTCTTGAGCCATATGTAATTTTAGACAACATTTTTGAAATTTGAAAAATTACAGAAAAGGAGGACAGATTCATCATTGCCATGGCTAAGGAGGGGTTAGGGATGGGAAGGAAGGAGCTGTCTTTACTATAAAAGAGTGGCATGAGGGACCCTTACAGTGATGAAAATGCTCTGCATCTTGATGGTATCAAGGTCAGTACCCCAGCTGTGATATTATACCATAGTTTTGCGAGATGTTTTCTATTAGGAATCACTGGGTAAACAATACATGTGATCTCTTTGTATTATTTCTTACAATTGCATATGAATCTACAATGATCTCAAAAAATTCAATTAAGAAATAAAATTTGTGTAACTAAAGCAAAGTTACCCAACAAGTGGCAGTTTTAATCATCATCATTATCATTGTCTTGATCATTATTAGTGTATTTGGAGAGTAACAGGATCTGTATAAAGTCACCTCCTCCTAAAGCCAGGTTTCTTATCCCTGCTCTTGTCTCTTATCCCCACCTGGTTCAGGCACAGGTGAAGGAGGCCCAGCACTGCCCTGGGCTGTCCTTGCTCCCGAGTTCTCCTGAGTAAGTCTGCCCAGGACATCTCTTGCTCCTCTGTGTGTCCTGGCCACTGTGCTCCTGATGCCCTCAGATGAGACATGAGACCCTTCAGTGCCAGGTCAGACCAAGGCCTCACAGGCTAGAGGAGCAGGCAAGGGCCTGGGTGAGAGGATCAATGCAGGCCAGCAGGTTCGGGTGGGTGATACTCTTTGCAAGGGGCCAAGTGAACAAGAAGGCACCTTCCACCCACTCCTTGGGTTTTTGAAAAATTGTAGAATATTAGCAATATGTAAAAAGTGTGTAACATACATGTGTGTATTTAAAGAAGAAAAACAAGATGAACACCACAGCTGAGCCTGCGAAAAAGACCACCAGTGCTCTTGAAGCCCTGTGCACCACCTCCAATATGCCCCCTGCCCAACCCCCCAGAGTTAATCAGGGTTATGAATTTTGCTAAATTTTCTGCTGGTCTTTCATTGCTTTTCATTATGATTTTACTCCATAGGTGTATGTCTCCAAAAATACATATTGTTTCATTTAGCATGGTTTTTCTGTTATGTAAGTAGAATTGTTCAGTAAGTGTTCTTCTGTGACCTGCTTTTTTTAATTCAGAATTAAGCTTTATAAATTCATGCTGATGCATGTGACTAGATTAGGTTCACTTTTCAATGCTGACTAGTATCTCATTGTGTGAAAATAGTGGTTTATCTAGTCTACTCTTAATAGGCATTTAAATTACTTTATTTCAAACAATATGAGCATTGCTGCACATTCCTTCTTATGAACAAGAGTTTCTCTAGGGTACATGCCTGTGTGGAATTGAGAGATTGTGAGCATTCACATACTCAGTTTTACTAGCTAAGGCCAAATCGACCTCACAAAGTAGTTTTAACAGCTCCCACTCTTCCTTGTCATGGAGATAGAGCTTCTATAGCACTACATTCTTGCAAACACTGGATTTTACTGGACTTTAAATTTTTGCCAACCTGGTGAATAGCATTTCACTTTTCTGTTGATGATGAGGGTAAGCATTCTTTCTTATCATCATTGACTATGCATGCTTCCTGCTCTCTGAAATGTCTGTTCCTCATACAGCTTTCTTTCCCCAAGAAGAGAGGGAATAAACAAGTTTAGACAAAATCTTTGTGATTTGTAAAATATGCTATGAAAGAAACAGATAAGATAGCAAACAAAAGCATAGAGAATCTACTTTATGTAGAATAATTGAGGGAAACATGTCTTAAGAGGTGGTATTTGAGACAAGAACTAAAGAAAAGGAAGGAGCCAGACTTGCAAAGAATAAAAATTGGGAATGGAGTAGGGGAAAGAATGTTTGCCTTTTTATAGGCAAACATTAGCCTTAAATAAATTTCTATTCATAGAAGAACCAAAAAGAATAGTACCTTAAGGAGACTTATGACAACAAGCTACAGTATTTTCAAAAATGACAAAATAGGATTTGAATTGCAGAGAAAAATGCCCTTAGAAACATACAGCTTGGGAAATAGAAGCAAATTTTAGAAAGCATCTACTTCTAGCATAATAGTCTAGGTAAAGTGGACTCCAAATAAGAGTTATCTGGCTGAGAGATTAATAGAAGGGGAAATCATACCCCATCTGTTAGGATACAATGAGAAGAACCCATCACTTCCTTGTAAAGATGCACAACCTGAATCTAATCATGAGGAATCAGACCAACCTAAACTGAGGATAATGTAATACAGTGTTACATACTAGAAGTTAGCTGGTGTATAAGTTTCGAAAGTGTAAAAGTCAAGGAAGGTCAAGGCAAGACTTTAGAACTGCTTTGGTCTAAAGGAGACAGAAACATAACAATGAAATGCAATGCATGTTTCTGAACTGGATGCATTAGCTATTAAGGACTTTATTGAAACAAGTGGTAGAAATTGAATGGAATGTAAGGATTAGATGGCAGTAACGTATCAGTGTTAATTTCCTCCTTTGGTGCTTGTATTGTGATTGTGTGGGAGAATGTGCTTATTTATAGGAAATACCCACTGAACTGTTCTGTGGTTATGGGATGGCATGTTGGCAACTTAAGTTTCAATTGGTTCATGGAGAAAGTTTTGTAACTATAATTCCAACTTTTCCTACACCTTTGTGATTGTTACAAATTAAAAGTTTTATTTATGAGAGGAGCCAGCTATAAAAAACAAAGGTTTTAAAGAAATGCAATTGCACACTTTAAACTGGCATACGAACCAGCAAAGAGCAGAACTGACACTGTAGAAAAACAGTTCAGAGATGTGGAGGCCAAACCGGAAAAGCGCCGTATGAAGACAGAAAAGGACGAGGACTTGAAAATGATAAACGAAAAGATGGTGAGTAAAGAGACCCAGCGGTCAAAGAACCGACCTACTGGCAAGAAGCATTTCCGAGGAGAAGAGCCTGATGGATGGAATGGAAATAATAACATAAAACTCTTCTGAGATTAAGGAAAAATCTGTGCATATAGGATAAAGAGTTCACTGTATACCAGGAGAAATCAAAACCAGCCTGGCAAGTTTTCCAGTTTATAAGGGTGAAGGGTAGAAGAAAGCTACTGGAACCCAGGCTGAGAAAACTACAAGCCAAAATCAACAACTCTCAGATTATGTGAAAATTCCAGAAATTTTCAATTCCAGAAAATGAAGGAGAGATTTTTTTTATAGAGTTGTTCAAGAAAAAAAAATTGTTGGGAGCTTCACATATGCAGCGAGAGATAGTCATCTGCAGATATCCAAGAACTTAAAGTGAGATATACAAGAGCTTAAAATGAGTGTCAACCAAAGTCTCAGTTTGAATTGTTAACTCGAGGATGTAGCTACCCAACAAAGGATGAACAAATAACTCAATATAGAGATAACTATAAATAACTCTATAGAGAAATTGTATAAAAGAAAAGATAAAATGGGATGAATTGACTAATCACAGATTTAGGTCTAATAATAATTGAAAATATAGATTCAAAACAATCCAAATACAATTCCCAGAAGTTTAAAAGTAATCATTTCATATTAACAAATGCCAGATATTTTTAGAAGAGGGAGAAGAAAAAGTAAATGTCTTCATCTTCCATGGTAGAGGAATCAATAGATATTATTCAGTTATCGATTTTATAATTAGAAAAAGAAGGATTCCAAGTATATATTTTAGCCATCAATAAATTAAAACTAAACTACAGTACTTCCAAATTGCTAAAAGAAAAAAAATGAAGCAAAGCATAATTCACAGATAAAAAGAAGAAAGCAACAGGAGCTGTGTAGAAACAAAGCTATAGAAAACACATAATAAGCACAAGTTAAAAAAAGTTCAATTATTATGACAAATACAAATTTATTAAAGCCCAACTCCCTATTAAAAACACAGAGACTCTTATATTAGGCTAAATACAATATAACTAGACTTTATAATAGAGTTTTCCATACCAGGAATACAACTAAGATAGTGTGACAGCTTTAAAATAAAAGCTGGTGGTGATATATTTTATAACCACAATAATAACAATCAAAGAAAAGAATTCAAAGCAAAAGCATTCAATAGAAAAAGTGGATTCTTTCATATTAAAGAATAATCTGTAATGACCCTTTAAAAATGCTAACCCTATTGTGGAGATTGCAGAGAGCAGCCCACTTAGTGGTGGGAAGTCTGAGAATACATTCCAAAAGATTAACACATGATTAGCCACAGTCAAGACATTTTCAGGTATCTACACAGCTCATAATGCTCTCCTTTACTTCCCCACTCACGTGGGCATCTGTCAGCTGTATTTGTACGTCATGACTCCCCTCCACGTGCACCCCAACCCCAGGAACGGGAAATGAAACTAAAGGTGGGCACCTGCCCTGATTCCAGCAGAGAGAAATCAGATGTTCTCTCTCGGGAACTCGAGATTGAACCTGAGAGATTCTGTTTCTACCTGGACTTGTCTCCTGAAGAGGGAAGGTATAAATCCAAGTGCAGTGGATTGCTTGTCTTCTACCGTCCATGGAGACTGAGAAATAGAAAACTCCTACGTACAGAAGGAGACCCCCTGCGACAGACACGGAGGAAAGTTTCCTGGACTCCTGGTGGCCTACAGTTGCTTGTCTTCTACCTTTATGAAGTCTGCGTACAAAGCCACCCTTGGGTTCACTTTTCTCTTGAGAGACTTCTTCTACCCTGAGCTGATTTGTGTTACTTACACCCAGGGTTCCTAATTAACAATTGTCTAGGACCCACCAATCCTAATTCTGAGAACTGTACAAAAATTTGTGTATAAAGGTATTCCTTGAAGTGCTATTTGTAACATGTAAATTAGAAACAATCCAAATGTGAAGTAATAGGAGATTGGGTGTACAGATTATGACACATACATGCAAATGGAGGAAAATACAGCCATTAAAAGTCATTCATGTGGAATACAATCACTGATTAAGGGAAATGTTTATTTTCTATTGTTTGATTAAAAAGCATACGATTTTTTGGGGGGGAAGGCTCAGATGATGGTGGGCTTGCCTGGTGGCTCAGGTGGTAAAGAATCTGCCTGCAATGCAGGAGACCTGCATTTCGGTTCCTGGGTCAGGAAGATCCCCTGGAGAAGGAAGTGACAACCCACTTCAGTGTTCTTGCCTGGAGAATCCCATGGACAGAAGAGCCTGGCGGACTACAGTTCATGGGGTTGCAAAGAATCAGACACGACTGAGCAACTGACACTTTCCTAACACTTTCAGATGGTGGTACAGCCAAAGGATGCAATGATTATGGATCCCTAACAGATCACAGCCACCCCATCTTTGTGAGTTTTTTGAGAAAGAGATATATACAAGGAACAATGGCAAGGGAAGGCATTTTAATATCAGCTGGGCTTGAACCCCAAATCCAAGTGTAGAGCCCAGAGTCATCAGGTAAAATAAACTGAACCACGTGAACTACGTTTCTCCCTAAGCTAATTTGGCTTTAAAAGCTTCAGTGTGCATGCCCAGTTGCTCAGTGGTGTCCAGCTCTTTGTGACCCCATGGACTGTAGTCCAGCAGGCTACTCTGTCCACAGAATTTTCCAGGCAAGAATACTGGAGTGGGTTGCCACTTCCTACTCCACAGGGTCTTCCCAACCCAGGGATCGAACCCAAGTCTCTTGGGTCTCCTGCATTGGCAGGCTGATTCTTTACCACTGAGCTACCTGGGAAACCCCAAAAAGTATCAGAGGTAAGGCCAATTCAGCCCAAGGAAGAATGTATCAAGAGAAGCAATGGGAAAGAATTCAGTGTGCCGTGAATGACCCACTATGTCTACTGCTGGAGCCGAGGGCTCTGCCCACCTATTGGCATGTTAACATGTACTGGAGACTAAGCCGTGTCAGTGCCTCACTCCCCAGGGGAACAAGGGGATGCAGACAAAAGGAAACAGAGGAGTTTTGAATGTCCCCCTGCCCTCGAGTTCTGCAGTCATAACATGGCTGATCCAGTGTGTATTTGTGGGGAGAGGAGAGTTGTCTGTAAGAGATCCAAAGTCATACACTAAAATGCTAGCAATGGTTATACCCAGGTAGTGGGACTTGGAGAATTATTGTTTTATTGTTTTTAAGTATTCCACCAGCTTTATGCATTGAGCAGAAATTTTTAATTTAAAAAAATTAATTTTTAAAATGTAATGGGAAATTGATCATCTATCAAACCATAACCACAAACTATAAAATACCCAGGTTGTGCTTAGGCAGAGATTTCTTTTAACGATTTTTTTTTTTTCTGGGAAAGCGAAGTGTGTCTTAGAAAGTTTTAGAAGGTATGTTTTAAAGGTAAGCATGAGGCTGAGAATGGAAGGTATCAATTTTTAAAAAATTCTACAAAGGAAAACATTGAGAACTGGCTAAATAAAAATTGAATGCTCGTACACACCAGAAGAGTGCCGTAAACAAATCAGGAGCAAATGATAAATTGGGAAATATACTTAATAGGCAAAGATCAACCTGAATATACATAGAGTTTTTCAAATTTGTAGGAAAAATAGAAACAAAGGACATGAACCGAGAGTTAAAAATAAAAATGCAAATAGTCCATTAATATTGCCTGTCAAATGCCAACTAAAAGAAAAGAAGTGGTTGTTGTCTGTCAAGTTGACAAGGATTAAAACTTATAGCTTTTTGGGGGGAGCTGCACAGGGTCTTCATTGCTGTGCTCCGGCTTCCTCTAGCTTCCACGAGCAGGGGCTACTGTTCGTTGAAGGGTGCGGGCTTCTCATTGTGGTGGCTTGTCTCGTTGGAGAGCCCTGGGCTCTGGGACACCCAGGCGTCAGTATGCAGCGCTCAGGCTCAGTCATTAGCTGTTTTGCACTTACCTAGTTGCTCCGAAGCATGTGGAATCTTCCCAGACCAGGAATTGAACCCGTGTCCCCTGCACTGGGACCACCAAAACTTGGTGACTGTTTCCTCTGCTGGCTCTAAGTTCTGTGAGGCAAGGACTGTCCACTTACTTTTGCACTGGTAGAATGTCAGAAGGCCCTGTGAGCATCTGGAACTCATGTTTCAGGGGCCTTGGGCTCTGAGTGATGTCATCCTAGAGTGATGCTCCCCGTGAAGGGTACCCCGCCACCTAGCACTGTCCCCAGCACTATCTGGCCGTATCTTTCATATTTAGCCCGTATTTCTGCCTAGGGTTTCAATCTCAAGCTGAAAAGTTTGCAACGTGCCTTTAATGTTTATGGTGCAGTATCAATCCCAGGCATAGAAGAGCTTGATGGGCTACAGTCCATGGGGTCGCAAAGAGTTGGACACAACCGAGTGACTGAGCACGCAAGTGGTGCCAGCAGTAAATTTCAAAAAAAACGAGAGTACTATTTTTCAAAACATAGCCAGAGTTGAAGTGATTTGGAGATAATAGCAACAGTGGTGCCAGCAGCAGCTAACTGACACACTCAGTGCTCAACTGTGTGCCAGATAATGAAAGGCAGCCTCGTTACGAGCCCATGCTGAACTTGGCCTCAGTGATACCCGCCATGCATAGGCCAATCTCTGCCCAGAGGGAGATGGTTGTCGGTTTAAAAATCCACTGAAGCCACAGAACTTGGCCCAAGGTCAAAAGAGAAATAAGCAATCGTGCTGGCCCTCACCTAGACCACACACGGCATTTAGGTGGTGACTAGTGGAAAGAACATGGGATATGAGAGCAGCCAGACCTGGGTTCAAACCCTGCCTGTGCCACTTACTTCCTGTGTGACCCTAGAGAAGTAACTGAACCTTTCTGAATCTCAGCTTCCTCATAAGCAGAGTGAGAACACCTCACAGGGGAATCTGCTCTTGTGAAAATTCAAGGTGGCAGAGCATGAACGTGCCTGAGGTACAGTTGTTGTTCCGTCGCTAAGTCGTATCCACTCTCTGCGAGCCCATGGACTACAGCACGCCAGGCTTCCCTGTCCTTCACTATCTCCCGGAGTTTGCTCAGGTTCATATCCATTGAGTTGGTAACACTAGCTAACCATCTCATCCTCTGCCACCCCCTTCCCCTCTTGCCCTCAATCTTTCCCAGCATCAGGGTCTTTTTCATTGAGTCAGCTCTTCACATCAGGTGGCCAAAGTATTGGAGCTTCAGCATCAGTCCTTCCAGTGAATATTCAGGGTTGATTTCCTTTAGGATTGACTGGTTTAATCTCCTTGCAGTCCAAGGGACTCTCAAGAGTCTTCTCCAGCATCACAATTCAAAAGCATCAATTCTTCAGCACTCAGCCTTCTTTATGGTCCAACTCTCACATCCGTACATGACTGCTGGAAAGACTGTCGCTTTGACTATACAGATCTACAACACAGTGACATACAGTAGGTGTTCAGCAATGCTTCTCTCCCCTCCCTTCAGCACTGGGCCCTGCCACCAACTTCTTATATCCTCTCTCCTTTATCATTAGTTCTGATATTTTATTTGCATCAAAAGCAAACAAACCAACAAAAAGATGGCAGCAGATAAGCAAGAGAGTACTTGGCTAACTTTCTCCTGTGGGCAGATAAATTCTCGTTAACATCTGCTGTGTGGACAGATGAGGAGTGAAAACACGAGGCACTCAACTAATGAATGACCGTGTGTCCCAAGAGTGATGCTCTTACATCAACTTGTCTGCCTTTGTCTTTTCAGCTTATCCACTCACCAAATGCCCTCCTCCCACCATCCTCCCCAATGCCGAAGTTGTCACAGAGAATGAAGAATTCAACATAGGTAACATCTCCCGCACCAGCAAGGACGGGGCTGGGGAGGAGGGATGGGGGCGGGGCGCAGCTCTGGCCGGTGGGGCTCATCTCTCTCTCCTGTCCATGAACAGAAACAATAGACTCAATGCAAAAGGGTTGATATTCTGTCAACGGAGGTTCACTCAAAATACAATCACTCTTTCTTTTAGCCATACATAGCCAGAGGAGCTAGAAAAGAGATTTTCTTCCATGATTCAAGTCAGGATGTTTTTTGAAATAAGTCCATACAGGACACTATAAGAAGTTCCTGGAACGTGGACCGTTCTTAGGCTCAGCAAGGCTGAGCTGCGAGAGGGGAGCCGTGGTCATCTGTCATTCGATTGGAGATGAGCTAGTTGTTCACTCAACAGAACACACCCCGCCACTGATCATCTTGCCTGGAAGTGGGTTCAGATGGGTACTAAGGGGAGCCAGTCAGCCCTGCCCAGTCTTCTCCAGGAAATCCCCATATTGATCTTTCCTTGACAGGTGACATTGTACGATACCGGTGCCTCCCTGGCTTTACCTTAGTGGGGAATGAAATTCTGACCTGCAAACTTGGAACTTACCTGCAGTTTGAAGGGCCGCCCCCGATATGTGAAGGTAATCGCAGTGAACCGTGCCTTGGAGTTTCTCCCAAACAGAGCTCCTGTTTGCCTTTCTCTGTATTCCCAGCCCCTGCCCGTGAAGTAAGAGGTCACTTGGCAAATGCTGGAATGAGTGAGTGAGTGTTCCAGGTAGGTTCTCTGCCCTGCTTCTAGATCCAGGGCTTGGAATTAGCCATAGAGGCCTCGTTTATTTCTGTCCTCTGCTTTTTTAAAACAAAATTGGCCTTGCTGGAAGGTAGGTGGGATCTTAGTTCCCTGACAAGGGATTGAACCCACACCTCGCAGAATCTTAATCACTGGACTGCCAGGGAAATTCCTTCCTTTTTTCTAACTGACACTCCCTGGAAATGGAAGGAGGTCATGGGATCTCTGGTGAGAGTCGAGGCTCACACACCAACCTTGCCTTACTGGCGTACAGGTGTGTCCAAAACCCTGTGTGCTGAGCTAGGCAACCAAGAGACCGCAGTTGTCTTTATTCCAGTGGAGTGACTTGTCTGAAGGTGGATGCGCTTCACCAAGTCACCCCAGCTAACCTCCCAAAGCAATACCTTCCCCTCACGAGGCATCTGACCTGGGGCAAGATACCTAACTGTCCTGGGCCTAACTGGCAAAATAAGGATAAGGGTATTACTAATGCCATGGCCTTGTTATGAGGATACGTGAGTCAGCCGTGTAAAGCACTTCGGAACTGTGCCTGGCACGCAGGGACTGCTCGGTGTGGGCTATTACCAGAGTCTCGGGTTCTGCTGCTGCTCCTGGTGCTGTTGCTACCAGCAGATATCTAGTAGCCTATGCAGAAGCAGGTCAGCTTCTCCATCTCTAAGAAAACGAGAGTAGGGAGGATCTGTAAAATGGATTGTTAGTGAGGAAGAGAGGGACCACAAGCCCCAGAATTAGGCTGCTGATACACTGAGAAATTCAGGATCTATTTCAGTTGAGCTGACCCACCCACATACCACATGACCAGCCCCCGATTACAGTGAACTTTAGTCTTCATCGTTGATTAGCTCCAGCCCTAGTTTCTCATCATCCCTGGCTCTGTTTCTATGTCTGCGTGGCTCCAGTCTTCCTGCTTTACTCCTCATTCTCAGCCTCATGCTTTCCTCTGGGACTTGGTATCATGCTGGCTTCCCAAAGTATGACCCTTCATAGTCTCTTTTTGTAATAACAGCTTTATCAGGGTATAATTCATATGCCTTGCAGCTCATCCACTTTAAGTGTATGCAGCAATGGTTTTTAGCACCTTCAGGGTTTTGCCACCATTGTCACAAATCCATTTTAGAACATTTTAATCACCTCCCCCACCCCCCGCAAAAAGAACTCTTGCAGTCAGTTAACAGTCAGTTCCCATTTCTTTCCAGCCCCCTCAGATCTAGGCAATCACCAAACCAGTTTCTATCTCTATGAATTTGCCTATTCTGGGTTAATATAACTGGATTCCTACAATGTGTGGTCATTTGTGACTGACTTCTTTCATGTAGTATAATCTTCTAAAAGTTCATTCATGTTGCGGCATGTATCAGCACTTCATTCCTTTTTTTTTGCCCAGTAATATTCCACTGTGGGCTTCTTCCATGATTCGGTGGTAAAGAGTCTCTCTGCAATGCAGGAGCCACAGGTTCAGTCCTTGGGTTGGGAAGACCCCCTGCAAGAGAGGGCAGACAACCCACTGCAGTGTTCTTGTCTGGAAAATCCCACGGACAGAGGAGCCTGGTGGGCTACAATCTATAGAGTCGCAAAGAGTCGGACACGACTGAAGTGACAGCGCGCACACATTCCATTGTACACATACCACATTTTGTTTATACACACATTGATGATGGATATTTGAGTTGTTTCCACTTGTAGCTATTATGAATAAGGCTGCTATGAGCATTCATGTACAAGTTATTGTGTGAAACATACGTTTTCATTTCTCCTAGGTATGCATCTAGGAGTGGAATTGCTGAGTCATATGGTAACTGGTAACTCTTATGTTTAAGCTTTTAAGGAACTGCCAGAGTATCCTCCACAGTGGCTGAACCATTTTGCATTCCCACCAGCAGTGTATGAGAATTTCAGTCTTTCCATGTCCTCTCTGTTATTATTATCTGTCTTTTTAATTACAGCCATCCTAATGAGTGTAGTGGGTATCTCATTATTGTTTTGATTTGTATATTCTGATGGCTAAGATGTTCAGCATTTTTTCATGTGCTTATTGTTCATTTGCACAAAGAAAAGTCTGTTCGGATCCTTTGCCCATCTTCGATTGTTTTTTATCTGTGTAATTATTGAGTTGTAGGAGTTTTTATATATATTCTAGATACAAGTCCTTTATCAGATGTGTGATTTTTTGAAAACATTTCCCATTTTGTGGGTTGTCTTTTTACTTTCTTGGTGGTGTTCTTAGAAGCACAGAGGTTTTCAATTTTGATGATGTCCAGTGTATATATTTTTTCTTTTGGTGCGTGTACTTTTTGTGTCATATCTGAGGAGCTATTGCCTAAGCCAAGGTCAAGAAGATTGACGTCTATGTTTTCCTCTAAGAGTTTATAGTTTTAGCTCTAACATTTAGGACTTTATCTGTTTTTAGTTCATTTTTATGTATAATGCGAGGTAAGAGTCCAACTTCATGATTTTGCGTATAGATATCTAATTGTCCTGACGTCACTTGCTGGAAAGACTATTCTTTCCCCATTGAATTGTCTTGGCACCCTGTCAAATTCAATTGACTATGAATTGGGGTTTTAAGACCATTTTTATTGGAGTATAGTTGATCCACCATGCCATGCTAGCCCCAGGGACACAGAAAAGTAAACTGAAAGTTTTATTTCCTGATCCTCAATTCTATTCTCTTGAATCTATCATTATGCAAGTACTATACCATCTGGATTACTGTAGCTTCGTCACACGTTTTGAAATCCAAAAGTGGGAGTTCTCCAACTTTGTTATTCGTTTTCAAGATTATTTTGGACATTCTGAGTCTGCTGAATTTCCTGAATTTTAGAATCAAAACGAACTGAGATTTTCATAGAGACTGAGTTGAATCCATGGGCCAGTCTGGGTCTCACTGCCGTCTTAACTATATTATCGTCCAGTCTCTTAATAGAGATGATTTTCCATTCATAACCGCTTCATTGTACAACTTTCTTTTACCTTTTGGCTTATTCTTCTCTTTTCTGCCTCAGATAATGCCTTTCCAATGAAGTCCTACTCTCCTCTGACAAGGATCAGACATTTTTCTGTTATCTTGAAGGCTTGCTATGGCAACATAAAAAATTTGGTGAAATTAAACCTAAAAAATCACAGTGTAAATATAGAATATCAAGGATAAAGGGAAAGCATTATATTTAAATATATATTTATCTTTTCATGGATAAAAGCTAAATCAGACTCATAGCACTATTGAATCAAAAATAATGCCTACCAAAAGATAAACTGCAGCAGGAAATATAATTGTAAACTGAAATGACAAACCCAGCTAAATTATCAGTTAAGAGTGAGAATGAATTAATGAAATCTTCAGATACACAAGGACTAAGTAAAGTTACTGCCCTACTAAAAGCAGAATTAAAGGATACACTTCAGTGCATTACTCAGTAACAAGCAGTCCCCACATCTCAGTGGCTTAACACAACAAAAAGTTTATATCTTCTTCAAAAAATTTGCTGTAGTCCAAATAACTTTATAGAGCTGCTAACTCCATGATCCAGGCTGCTGGAATCTTGTGCTGTTGTCTGAAAACTAGGCCCGCTCTTCCAACCTCCATTGCAGCAAAGGAAGACAGAAATGGACGTTCCCATAAGGGCTTTTCACCACCTCAGCCCCAAAGTGCCACACATGGTTCTACTCACACCTCATTGGCCAGAAATAGGCACGTGGAGGGAAAGTGAAGTTTTTTATATGCTCAGGAAATAAAAGAAAATGTGATATTGGTAAACCCCAGAAATCTCTACCACCTTTAGCAACTATCTGTTTAAGTATTGAGTGGTAGGATTTATCTATATATTCTAAATACAAGTCCTTAATCACATGTGTGATTTTCAGAATTATTTCCTATTTTGTGGATTGTTTTTTCACTTTCTTAATGGGGTTCTTGAAGCACAGAAGTTTTTAATTTTGATGATGTCCAATTTATACATATTTTTCTTTTGGTGTTCAGCAAGAAAATGAATACAGGTAGAATGATTCAGGTATAAAAATTAACAGTAAGCTAAGAAATCAGTGTTCCTGCATGGACTGCTTGCTGCAGTTCATGGGGTCACAAAGAGTCAGACACGACTGAGTGACTGAACAACAATAACAAGAAATCAGTAAAATATAGAAGTAAATATGTTCATAGACTGTAGAAAATAAAAACTCAGAAGACAACTGGACAAATAAATTACACTGGAGAACCTATTTAGAAGAAAGAAAAAATGAATTAAAGACCCTTTCTTGCTGAGGAAAATCATAAATATTGATTAACCATGTATATTTTCTTGAATTATGTATGCCCACAGTATGTATAAATTCTAAATCCATAATCAAAAATCATGAGAGTAAAGAAATTTTGATTAATACAATGCATGCATCTCAGTAATTCAGTCATGTCCAACTCTTTGCAACCCTGTGGGTTACAGCCATCCAGGCTTCTCTGTCCACGGGATTGTCCCAGGCAAATACCAGAGTGGGTTGCCATTTCCTCCTGCAGGGACCCTCCCTGACCCAGGGTTGCC